>NW_027069651.1:466155-479264 GCF_002906115.3 Quercus suber | reverse complement strand
GGGGGGGGGGAATGGTATTACCAAAATTACATTTTGCACATTGACCTTATCCCCTAAATTGATCTCAGGCGTGGTCATTATCACTCAATAAATAATTAAACTCAACGGTTTCAAAACTGGGCTTTCCATATCCAAGTAAATTGGACCCAATAAAAAGCATATACATACACACACACACACACATTCTTGAAGCACAACACAAAATTTAAAACAAGAAACATACACCAATCAAAAACAGTATCAATTTGATAAAAAAATAATAATAATAGAACAGAGTCAACCTCTGGTGAGATAGCCACTAGATCAGGGTAAACTGAAGGTTTAAAATAAATCCAACCGACTTCAATAAATTTGTCAATGGGTTCATGTCGCTGCAATTGTCATAGTGCTAAGTTACACACCTTTATTCTCCATTGGTGTTTCGAACTACTCCTTGCAAACAAGGCACACATAGTTGACGCATGGTCGTCTCATACAGTAAATTCAGGCGTACAAAGAATTCAACTTGAACTCTCCGAAACTGAACACTTTGCCTTGCCACAATTTATTCTTAGATGTAAATCTGTGAGTTTTCTCTTGGTCAAGACCAACAACAACATTATGAAATTACCCTTTACGTCATCAACTAGCTGTGGCATCAATACTACTCTACACAACTGAATCTTACAAGAATAAGCAGAATAAAGAGAATATCATTAGCTGGTTATGGTATTGATACTTCACGCCAGACATTAGTTTTGGAAAATGGCTTTCATAAACCTATAGCCATTATTTTCTTTTAAACATTTTGGTTGTAAAATTTTTCTCTAATCTCATGGTTTAATTCATTGTGGGAGATTTGGTATTTGAAATTGTCTTGGAAGTTTTAGTTCGGTGTGATTCATTGTGGTTCCTAGGAGTTGTCATGTAAATTTTAATTGCTTAAAGTCGGATTCTTTATTTAAGTCTCTCACAGCTGGGAAGTACACACAAGAAGTGATTTGAGAAAACTAATTTTTAAAATTTTTAGGAGATATTAGACACTATATGCTTAAATATACTATGTTATTAAAGTTTGAATATATGTAGTAGAAGTATGGTAACTAAGTTTATGTTGGATGCAAAGTTCATTAATATGTAAAATGACCCCGCGCATTGTGTGGGTTAAACACTAGTACATATAAAAGCGAAGACCTCATGTGAGAGTACATGAGAATCTGCCGAGTGGCACCCTAATGTTGAGTTTAGCATTTTTTATCTTTTTTCATTAAGTTTTTTTTTTTACTGTTACCCAATAGATCATAGTAACTTATTTTTACTATTATATAAATTTAACATTTTCACCCCTTTTTCTTATTTTATTTTTTTTTTATTTTTTATTTTTTTACTATTACTCAATATATCATAGTAACTTCTTTTTACTATTATATAAATATGGGCTTTTTTGACAATTAGACCAAAAGTTATTCACTACAAATCAATATATCAATATATATATATATATATATCTAAAAGCTGAAGCGTAGCATTTATTATTACTACGCTCCAATTGAGCCACATCAGCCCCACGTCATTGTCTTTTTTCTTTCCAATTTTCCTATAATTGTTTTTAACATTTAAAAAAAAATATTTACACTTCTCTAACCTTTCTTCTTCCCTTACCTTTTCATCTCCTCATTACTTCTCTAACTTTTCTCTCACACTTACTTTTTCATCTCCCCACTACCCTCTACATTAATATCATTATTTCTCTTTACCTTCATCTTCTTTTATTTTTGTCTCTTCTTATTCACACCTTCTTACTATAAATTTGTCACTACCTTTTCCATTCTATGCATAGTTTTCCCTCTATAAAAAAGGTTTTCTCTCTCTCTCTCTCTCTCTCTCTCTCTCTCTCTCTCTCTCTCTCTCTCTCTCTCTCTCTCTCTCTCTCTAAATTTCTCACATGTTTTAATCGCTAGATTTGAATTGTTCACATGATGAATTATTAGATTTGTTTCCTAACATGCCTTAGAATTAATATATGTAAGATGTGATCTTAGTTCTAGGGTTATTCTTTTGATTAGTTCATAAATCTACTTTTTTATGTCAAAAATGATTTTTATATATGCTATATACTTAAATCTATTATTTTTCATACCAAAAATGTTTCCCTATCTAACATATACTTAGATTTACTGCCTTATATATTAAAAAACATTTTTCTTTAATGAAAATCATTTTTTTATACTTACATAAAAACAGGTCTGCTATTCTCTTGTATAAAATACTTCTTTTACTTAAATAAAATCTAGATCTACTATTTTATTTATTTTGTTTATAAAAAAAATTTCTTTAATTAATACAAAAAGAGATCTAGTATTTTCTACCTTAAGAATACTTTCCTTTTTTTTTTTTTTTTTTTATAAAATCCTAGATCTCATATTTTATCTATATAAAAATATTTTACTATTTATATCTTTAATACTTCAAAATAATTTCTTTAAAAATAGATATATGAATGTTAGCTTGAGAATAATCCTAGATCTAGGAAAATTAATAGTTGAATGTTTGCAATTTTATATTAACATGTTCTGTGTTTGTATGATTTTTATCATGTCATGTTTATGGAAATGTGAATGGTCATCCTACGTTAGAAGATCGGATTTTCCAGGCAAAGTAGATGCCTAACACCTTCTCACTCTATAACCTAGTTCACGAACCTAGATCTCAAGTTCTTAACAAGTGTTTTATTCAATGTTTTTACTTTCTTTTGATTGTAGCAAGGACAAAAATGTCTTATACTTCCATAGATTGTAACTAGGATTCAAAATGATGTAATTGCTATAAAATTTAATTTCATTCAATTCAATGCAATGCAGAATTATTCATTTGTTTTTTAATTTTTTTTTTTGTATAAATTTCAACAGTGGCGACTCCAAAAAAAAAATTCCCCAAAAGAGATTCCATGAGTCTCCTTTGAAAAGTCCAATTCCCGGCCACTCACAATGTGGCACCTAGTGTAGCATTGTAGTCTCACGTTCCAATTATGCACACATCTCCATTTAGGGTGGTCAGAGCCGTAATCATCGTAGACAATATTGCGAGGTGCGAGCAGGGAGGTATCAACACTATTGAGTTGTCAATGATTTATATTATTACATTCTCTAAAAACCACGCATCTTCTACTTGGTGCTTGGATGAACTTGTAAGAATTCTTGAGTGTAGGAAAAATGGCCTATTGGGTTTACTAGTTTTTTACAAAGTAAGTCAATCAGAAGTATCTAAACAACAGAGAGAGTTTGGGGTGGTATTAGCTAAACATGAAGAAAATTTTAAAGATAATGTGGGCAAGGTGTAGAGATAGAGGATAGCTCTAATTGGAGTCGGTATTTTTTTCTGAATGGCATTAAGAGAATGGGTTTGTATATCTCATCATTAATCTCATGCTTTTCTTTTTCTTCATTTTTAGATAAAATACTAGTTGCAGACCCGCGCGTTGCGCGTGTTAATTTTTTAGATAAAATATTATTTTAGTCCCTAGAATTTATAAAGAGTTAAAAAAAAAAAGTTTCATCATATTTTTCATAATCTTGTCTATAACATTTTTCTATTATCATATATTTATTAGTTGATGATTTGCATAACATAGACATTAAATAAGAGGTAAAACTATTCATTGTGTATGAAGATTATGATTATATATATATATATATATTTTATTTATATTATATAATTCCCCTAGTTAGAGTTTGATTAGTTTTAAGTTTAAATTTTGTATTATAATATTTAATTTTTTATTATTGATTTAATTAAGTGAATGTTATGGTTGATTTATTGCACTATAAAGTTTTCAATGTCCTTTGTATAGCCATCTCTATTTTATTTCTTATTTCTCTTGACTACCTTTTTATTTTCCGAATAACGGTTATTAATTGATGTTTGATTTCATTTCTTTTTTTCTTCCTTCATTTATTTTTTATTACTTTGTATGTTCCCTTGCTAGTTGTAAAATTTATGATTATCAATAAAAAATAGATATCATGGATGGCTTAAATAGTTATAGATATAGTTACGTTAGTGGTATGTCAAAGGTTTTTTTTCCTTCTGAATTTTCAAGAAAATATGAAAGGCATTTCTCTAGTTTGGTTTCAATCAATTAAGATATCCATAATATATTAATGGAAATAATAATGAGCCTTAAATATTTTTAATGTATGAAGTGGTTAGGTTAGTAGTATGTCAAAGGTTTTATAAAAAAAATTTAAAAATAATTCCAAGGAAATGTAAAATGCCTTTTCATAAAAAAAAAATTGTGACTTTTTGAGTGGTAGAAATATGATTGTTTTACTTTCCTTGTTTATAGATTTCATTATTAAGTTATAAACATCTAAATTAAAGTAAATTAACATATAAATGCAAAATTATATGTAAAGTTACAACAACACAAGATAAATATGTATAGATATATATATATATTTTTAATTCATGAATCATTATTTCACTGTTTACTTTCATTTTGCAAAAAACTTTACATAAACTCCTCTTTTGTGACAACCTTTTTTTTTTTTTTTTCTTTTTGCCGAAACAACTTGAGGATATTAAGACTTAAATTAACACATGTGATAATTGTAAAACACGTCAATGATATGAAAAATAGAAAGATTTAAATATTTAAAAAACATTTTTAGTAGATTGTAATATAAAACATTTTTTTCTCAATATGTTATGTAACTTTTCCCATAAGATCAATATTGTTGGCATCCTTTAAAGATGATACATAATATTTTTGAGAAGAAGAAGAAGAAGAAGAAGTAGAGACAATGCTAACACATAATATAAAATTATTAAGCTTGCGTGATTTAAATTTGTGGCAAAAAAGTATTAATGTATCTATGATAAAAGTTTTTATCTAAATGATATATAGTAGTTCATATTTTTGTAGACTTGATTCAAAAAGTACATTCTCAATAGCTTTTTAAGTCTACAAAATGATCAATATATGGGCCTAGACACATTCAAAGGGTGTCATCTAAATTATAAATTATATGACTCTTTATCACACAAATATTTTGATTCCCCCAATGTATGGTAAAGAAATGCAAGTTTGTGTCTAGCCATTTTCTTAATTTGTGCTGCATAATTTAATAGTATAAAGGATGTGATTGGATTTAAATATTGAATAAAATAATATGAGAGGAAAAAAGAGTAAAAATAAAATATATAGCAATAAACATCAAATTATTCAAGTCATTCTATGTAATATAATAACAATATATTATTATACACTATATGTATAATGCAGTAGGATAATATTTAATCAAAGAGAATATAAAAGATAACAACTTAAAACACAAAACTAAATCACATCAACTCAAAGTAAAATTCTAATTAACACAAAAATTCATCAACCTAAAGAATTGATGCAATAAAAAAAATCAAACAAAAAATGAAAAACAAATTGTGAGAGAGAGAGAGAGAGAGAGAGAGAGAGAGAGAGAAGTAACCTTTTTTGTGTGAGAAAACTATGCATAGAATGAAAAAGAAAATGTCAAATTTATAGTAAGATATTGAGAATAAGAAGAGTCAAAATAAAGGAAGATAAAAGGGTAGAGAAAGAATGATATTACGGTAGAAAGTAGTGGGGAGATGAATAAGCAAAAGGAAATGAGAGTTTTGGAAAATTAATAATAAAAATAATGGTTAAAAGATATTTAAATTTTTAAATAATTAAGTCACCTTAAATGAGAAAATGTTAAAAAAATATATATAAGAAAAATTGAAAACAAAAAATGATGATGTGGCGGCTGATGTGGCTCAACGTGAGCGTAGCAACATTAAATGCTACGCTTCAGCTTTTAGTAATATATAGATGAGAGGTTTATATAGATTTAACAAAATACAAACCAAGGATATTCACAACAAAATAGGTGCAGTGCCACTGGATTATCTACAGCAGAAGATGGGCAAAGTCTATCTACACCCTAACCCATCCAATCAAACATAATTGAATGCTTAACAAAAGATAGGCTCTGAGCATATTCTCTTATTCTTTCTGCTTTGTCTTTTCCTCTCTTAGATAAAAGATCTGCAGCCCCATTAGCTACATGGTAGATGTGTTGCAGCTTAACATCCCATTGTCTCCCTAGAAGGTCCCGCATAAAAAACAATCATAGACATTCCAACAACAGGATTGGATTGAGAAGTTGGTAGATGAATAACAAGAGTATATTCTGTTTCCAAAAAAATCTGAAACCCAACTCCCAAGCCATGTGAAGACCATATCTAACAACCCAAAGTTCTGCAACATTATTAGAAGTGATACCAAGTTTATAGGAAAACTTCTCCAGCCCCCACTTTGCCTAGGTTGTCTTAAGTGCTTCCATTCGTATTTAAAGTGTCAAAGGGAAGAAGATGAGAAGGGTTCCATTTGATATATTTTACAATGGGGGGTTTTAGAACGTTTTTAGCTGTGAGAAAATGGAACTCTCTAGCTTAATTGCTTGTGTGATAGATGCATTCACTTAAAGAGGTAATGGCTTGAGAGAATATAAATCTATTTGTGTCTAACCACAGCTGCCACATTCCAAAAGCACAGTATTCCAGGGAACCCATTTGGGTCAAGCACGGAAGCGTGAGCTTCTACTACGTTTCTTTCCTCACCTAAAAACTGTTTCCAAACAACTACTTGCTAAAAGCCTTAATCTGATTTCTTGGCCAAAAAAATAAGTATTTATATTAATGATGCTTCTCAAATGCATGGATTATATGTCATTATTTTTATTTTTATTGTTTCAAGTGTATGTTGTAACGTACAAAACTAGATATCTTCAATTTGGTTTATTTTCATATCTATATTTCCAACTAATTGACCTCATTTAACATCTCTTATGCTTCATGACCTCTAGTAATATTTTAGATGATTTGATATTGCGGTGTATGATTGGTGGTACTGCATGCAAGTGTCGATAGTGCCTTTTGCTGCGTCTAGTGCCATTTTAATACGGGCAGGCCATATTACAGTACTTTGAAGCTTATGAAGATGGTCATGAAGGGAACCATTTTCCATGTACTCATAGACCCATGCGTGCTTGTTATCATGCTCACAAAATCCCAGGAAGCAAACAACATTCTTTTGATTGACCCCCCCCCCCCCCCCCCCGGCAAAGCTTCCAATACACTTTGGGAAGGAAGGGCACAGTTGTCGCTCTTAATAGCCACTTCTCGCCCATCATGTAAAGTGGCACGGTAGATTGAGCCAAATCTATCTGGTCCAATCTTGTGATCTTCTGAGAAGTTGTTAGTGGCTTTAAGTGGACTATGCAAAAGAAATTCTTGTTGTTGATCTTTGAATCTTGTTGTTTGGATTGTGTCTGTAGGTCTTTTTGGAGCTGTTTGTTAGTGACTTGGCCATGGAAAAGAATGACAATATGGAATTGTTTTTGGAGTGAGAGAATTTCGGAGGTGTTTCGTTTGATTTTGAAATATTCCTGTAGATCTTCGGCTTAACAAACTTAATCAAGTCTTTGAAGTTTGCTTTTCGGATTGTGCATCTAGGGCTTGCTGAAATGGAGGGATCAGTTCGGAAGTATTTCATAATTTTCAGAGCTGCTACTGCTTGTTTGAGACCTGGCTAGTGGGAAAAGTGATACTATGGAATAAGAGAATTGTGCACCCGCTGTATCGTTAGATTCTGAACAACTATCATCTGTCTTAGTCTCAGACATGGTTGGTGGGAAGATATATGGGATGGAAAGACAAGTTGGTACCGGAAAGAAGTGCGAAAATGAGGAGGGTATGGTAATGGAAGTATTTGGATTTGGAATTATTATTTCATAATTTTAAGGACTGTCTGTTGGAGACCTGAATGGTGGGAAGAACGACACTATCGAATTGGAATAGTGAAAGAATCTTGGAGTTGTTTCGTTCATGTCTGAAGTAGAATCAGTTTCAGAGTCAGAGTTGTTGGCCGGGAATAGTGATGAAATGGAAAGAATGAAGTCTGGATTTGTTCTATCACTACATGTAGGACTAGCAAGGTCTAAGTTGTTCTTGGCAACAAAAACTGCAACCAAAAATTACGAATTACCAAACAATAGAATAAAGGCCCTGATAAATTATGCATTCCTTGTGGTGGATCACATCCAGTGGCGGAGTCAAAGTTTAAGTTCAAGAGGGGTAAAATTAAAAGACAGTATTAAAAATGAAATTAATTTAAAATTTTTAATTAGTATTAATAACAAAATAAAACAATTTTACTTAGTAAGAAGGGTAAAAGGTAAATAGATCAAAATAAAAATCAAAGAGATATGCTATCAATAGTGCCAATAATAATAATTGTTTTGTTGCCTTTTATTTTCAAGTGATTATTTGTAGTTGTTAGTGCAAATGTGGAGTGTGTTTTGTTCTTTTCTATTTCAGGTAGAGTGGAGAAACTTGTAGAGGAGTCAGGGGTCAATTGCCCCTCCTCAATCCTCTTGGCTCCACCTCTCATTTGTTTACTATTTCACTAAAAAATTTCAACCTCTTTAAAATTGCTAACAATTGAGTTTCTGCAAAATGTGAATGTGAATGCTCTAGCAATTAAATTAGTCAAAGTCACGTTTTGACTCACAAATAAAGCTACAAAACACAATTTTTGTCCCTAGTAGAAACTGTTCAGCGCAGGAAACTTCCTCTTTTGCCTTATATTTTATTTCTTCTTAGAAAGTACTCTCACGCGTAAACTGTGAGTATCTTCACTGAATTCAATCCTAGAATTTCCAAATTCTTACTATAAATTATAAAATACCATTTTTATACCCAATTCTTTCTTCCTCCCAATTCAATTTCGCAGAATATTTTGTCGTAGATTGGTGTCATGTGGAAGCCCCAAGTTGATCGAAGTAAGTTTCAAAGAACTTTGAGTTGGACAAGAAAATTTTAGTATCTGAAACTGTACAAGAAATTCAGCTGAATGCTTATTATTTTGTTTCTTGACAAAAAACTACGAAATGATATTTTGCAAATATATATATATATATGGGTCATGCTAACGAGTGCTTTTAGGGCATTCGTTAATAATCTATTTTAAGAAAATTTTAATACAATTTTTATGGGAAATGAAAAAGACTATCAAAATATTAAATTTTTTTTTTCATTTCCCATAAAAACTTTCTTTAAATGGATTATTAACCAGTACTCTAAGGGTACTCGTTAGCATTTTCCTTTATATATATTTGCAATTTATATATAAATAACAAATTATATTTTTATTTGTTCTGCTTGAATGAGAGCAATTTAAAATGCCTCCAAATTGTCAATTATATCACAAGTTATATCCCATCTCCGTTATGCCCCTCTTTCTCCTTCTTCTGATGGAATCATCAAATTTTCACCACCAGCTCATCATAATATCTATGTCACCATCGACTCCACCAACTTTTGATGGCACTTGTTCAAAAATTTTTTTTTTTTTTTTTTTTTTTTGGAGGTAAAAATAGGTAGAAACTTTTATTAAGTAAAAAAAAAAAAAAAAAACTGTAATAGAGGGGAAACATCCTCTTCTTTCTTTTATTTCTTCTTGGAAAGCACCCTCACGCGGAAATGTCAAATTTCAGTATTTTCGCTGAATTCTTTTTAAAACTTCCAAATTCTTATAAATTATTACTACCAACGNCAATAACTTTTCAAATTATCCTATATCAAATTATCTATTTTACATTATATTATATTAAAATATTATTTATTTATCAATTTTTACTCTCTCTCTCTCTCTCTCTCTCTCTCTCTCTCTCTCTGTTTATGGGTAAAGAAGTATTTAAAATTGTGAATCTAGAACTTTTCAAGACTACCTCGTCATAATATCGACTTCACCATGGACTCCACCAACTTTTGATGGCACTTGTTCAAATATTAATGGAGGGAAAACTTCCTCTTCTTCCTTTTATTTATTCTTTGAAAGCACCCTCAGGTAGAAATGTCAAATATTAGTATTTTCGCTGAATTCTTTTTAAGACTTCCAAATTCTTATAAATTATTAATACCAACACACCATTTTGATATGCAACTCTCTCTTTCTCACAGTTATGTCAATCTCCCAGAATTATTTGTCCAAGGTCGGTATGCAGAAGCACCAAGTTGATCTAGGTAATTAAGATTCAATGAATTTCGAGTTAGACAAGAAAATTTTAGTGACGGAATACTATATAATTCATTGCAATTTTTACCATCTTTATTTGTAATTTTTGGTTGCAGGCTTTTTGGCAACAACAACTCAGACTCTAGTAGTCCAACAGATAGTGAAGAAAGAAGTGAACCATTAGTATAGTCAGTTTCCATTCCAGCACTCTTTCCAGCGCACCTTGTTAACCATTTTGCATGGCAAGTCCTACTTACTGATGATCTCACCCCCCCCCCCTTTTTTTTTATCTCTCCCCCTTCAAATCCTTTCAGATTATTGAGGCAATTCTTGAGGCAATCATGGGTTAGAGAATTCTCAGGTAATGACTTTGCAATTTGGGTTAATATTAATATTGGAACTTTACTGTTGAGCTTTGATTATGTGTTGGAGAAATTGTAATTGTCTTTGTTGAGGATCTTTTATTTTGATAAATTATTGTTGTAACAAAAGTTCACAAGAGATTTGGAACCTGTGGTAATACAATGTTTTGTTGGAACACCAATTAGGTTTGAAGATTTTATTATCATTATTGTTGGGAAGGTTTTATATTATTAATAGAATCAGAGCTCTGACAATTGTGGTAGAAATTTTATATTGATGGTTTAATTCTATTCAATATATATATATATGTTGGATAATTTGGAGGATTCATGCACTCTAGACCCTGTTTGTTGATTTCTGAGATGTATCGGATGCTTCAAGAACAGGTAGAGAGAGAAAACGTGGTTCAAATCGAGGAGTCAATGACAGTGCAAATAAGTCAACACATGGACGGGAGGTTGAGAGTGTAAAGTTCAATATGGAGGAAATCCTCAAGGCCACGGGGAATTTCTCTCCCTCTTTTAAGATCGGACAAGGTGGGTCTGGAAAAGTCTTCAAGTGGAGACTCAAAGATGGAACCTTGGTTGCGGTAAAACGTGCTAAGAAGGCTCGGTGAAAGTTGTTTATGATAATTCCCTTTTCTGGGTCTGACACAAACTTATGGGGCTTCACATTTAAGTCAACAAATGTGTGACATAGAGCTTTGACAAGTACTTGTTTATCTTTCTTTGTAGAGTGTATATGATAAACATTTAGAAGTGGAATTCCAGAGTGAGATTCAAACTCTAGTGAAGATTGAACATTTGAATCTGGTCAAGTTTTATGGATATTTGGAGCAAGGAGACGAAAAGATTGTTGTTTTGGAGTATGTTCCCAACGGAACCCTCAGAGAACATTTGGATTGTGAGTTCTTTTAGTGTGGCTTTACTTTCATTCACTCTGTGTGTGCTTGAGTTCCTGAAATCTGATCAGACAACTACTGCAGGTATTCGTGGCAATATTCTGAGCCTTGCTGCACGGCTAGATATTGGAATTGCTGTGGCGCATGCCATCACCTATCTTCATATGTATACAGGTATGCACCATTGGGTGACTTAATTCATTTGTCCTGTCAAAATTAAAAAGTTGTTTGCCTTTGAGAAAGTAGAATCTATTTCGAGAGATCCAATAGGATTTTCTGTCGGTTCCCTTGCAGATTACCCCTATCATTCATAAAGACATAAAATCTTCCAACATTCTCCTCTGGGAAAACTTTAGAGCCAAGATAGCCGACTTTGGTTTTGCTACACCGGCAGCTGACTATGATTCAGGTGTTACCCATGTGTCTACCCAAGTTAAAGGAACTGCTGGCTACTTGGACCCAGAGTACCTCAGAACCTATCAGCTTACTGAGAAAAGTGATGTGTATTCATTTGGTGTGTTATTGGTTGAACTAGTCACGGGCAGGCGTCCAATCGAACCTAAACGAGAACTGAAGGAGCGGATAACGGCAAAATGGGTATGATTCTGTTGAGACTTTTCTTTTGGTCACTATCAATTTTGAAATTTGATTAATAGTTTCTGGCAAAAACAGAGTAAAAGAAACTTCCATGACTGTTTAACAAAAATCCATATGATTATCTTCACACGTCCATCAAAGTATCTTACCTAGTCTTTGCAAAAAATTTCCAACTCTGCCCTTCTTTTAACTAGATATTACATTGAAACATTTTCCAAAACTAAGAAAGTTCTTTACCCTAATGCAACTTGATTTTAAGTTCAGGCCATGAAGAAGTTTACTGATGGAGAAGCTATTTCAACCTTGGACCCAAAGCTGGCATGTGATTCTGCAAATATCTTAGCCGTTGATAAGATTGTTGAACTAGCCTTACAATGTTTGGCTCCACGTAGACAGAATCGGCCTAGCATGAGGAGGTGTGCAGAAATCCTTTGGCGTATCCGTAAAGAGTACAGAGAGGCATTAGCTTCACATGTCAGTTCACTCTCATCCTATTCCATGAGCACTTCAATAAGAGAACATTGAGAGAAATAGCATAAGAGATCTCTAAGGTGAGAGTAGTGAGCATTACCGAAGTCAAGTCTTCGAATCAAGATGGTTCGTGGTAGTATGAAGCCTATAATCTTCAAGAAGGTTCAATTGTTGCTAGAATATGGAACGAATTCGTTTATAATTTGTCCATGAGATTTGGCTTGTGTATAAGAAATTTAGTTTGAGATGGGAAGTTCTCTACTTTCACCCCAGTTTTGTGTGTATTTCTTTTTGTCAAATTTTTTTATTGTTTTAATTCTTCTCGAAGGTATATGAAAACATTGGTAAGGGCTATTAATTTGTACTAGAAAGTTGCCCGTGTGATGCACGAATAATATTGTAATATTTTATGTAAGATAAGTTTGGAGAATGTTGTACATATATTATACCATAATTGTTATATAACTTTGTTAGTAATAAGTTCATTATAAGAAGTAACAAAAGCTAAACAAAATAATGAAGTAAAGATGAAATTTAGAATTAAAAAAAAAAAAAAAACCCTAATTAACCAAATGCTAAAATCCACGATTCATACATTATTGAAATTCATAGAAAAGAAAGCACACACAACATATTGATCATTATACAATCATCATTAAACCAAAACTCAAAAAAAAAAAAAAAAAAAAAATTAAACCA
>NW_027069651.1:391726-465701 GCF_002906115.3 Quercus suber | reverse complement strand
TTTTTTGGCTAGTCTCATGTTCATGAACCAGCCAAAACACAAAAATGCATAAACAGTAACAAATAAACAGTATTTTATCATTTAAAAAATGTTTTTTTATAGTATTTTTAGCAATAAATTTTTAATTTTTAACAATTAAACCGTATCCAATCACACAATTAATGGATTGTGCGTGTTATTTTAGCTTATATTAACATGGGACATATTAAAATAAGAGATGAAATACAAGGGATAATGTTAAATTCTGTTTACCAAAAAAAAAAAATGTTAAATTCTATGCTAAAATAAATAAAATAACTTTTTAGTACGTTAAAATAGAATTTTTTTTTTTTTTTTAGAACGGTTTGATGCTAATGCTTTGATGAGAGTGATTGTGCAATAGAAAAACATCACATCTTTACCCATCAATCCCAAAATTCACTCAAGTCATGCAAAATACAATTTACATTGATACTATTTACTTTGCATTTTTTTTTATATATCCCATAATGAATGAGGAGAATGAATTGTAGTTGTTGTATATGAAAAAAGATGAAAATTTAAGAAAAATTGATATTTTAATCAAATATAATATAAAATAAATAATCTGATGTGGGGTGTTTTGAAAAGTAAAGTATGTTAAATAAAAAAAGTAGGTGTTTATACTAAAAAAAATATATATATATATATATAATATATATTTAAAAATAAAAATAAAAATAAAAAACTTGCTTAAGCTTATGCGAATATCCTAACTATCAAATAAAATTTTCCAATTGATTTTAACTTTAAAAATAAAATGGGTAATTACACTCCAATTTGAAAGGGAAACCCCAAAAAAAAAAAAAAAAAAAAAAAACACTTCCACTTGACATTAGTTTGACAAAACCTTGTTAACTTGATGTAAAAAATGTTGTGTACTAACCTATCCTTTGATTAAGCGAATGTTTCCAAAATTACCCTCCCAAAAAGAAAGAATAATTAACTTTTCTTTATTTCTTATTCACTTCCTTGTTTTAAAGCCAATTGTTTTAATTGAAGAGTATTTTAAAATATTCAGTATGACTTTTGCTTTTTTTATTCTTTTTTTAACGAGGTGTTGAGAGATTTGTCATTGTGAATCTTTTGGTACTTGATAAAGTTTGCATTTTTATTATAAAATTATCAGTTTTTTTTATTAATCATGCTTAAACTTTGGTCAAGAAAATATTTTTAAAAATTAGAATATTATGTTACTAATATTGAAGAAATGAGAGTGTTATTTTCTTTAATCCTTAAGGGAGGAGAGTGTGGTTTGGGGTGTAAAGTCATTTCCCCAAACCTTAAGGATTAAGAGTATAATTACTCCAAATAGAAATGTGAAACTCTTAAATCTTAGATCATTCCAATCAGCTTATGCATGAAAAAATGTATTTTGTATCACAAAATGTCACTTTATTATTTTACATTATCACTTTAACAACACACCCAACTTCTCATTCTTTATTTTGCAATTCATCACATTAATATAATAATATCATCACACACCAACAACAACAACAAAAAACCCACCGCCACCCAACGTAGCCAACCGCCACCACAAGAACTCAATAAAGAACCACTTCCACCTTAAATCTCAAATCTAAACTCAATGAAAAACCCAGCACCACCGCAACCTAAACCCAGCTCAAATCAACTATAGTCTGAACTCAATAAAAATATGCAACACCACCACAAGCCAACCCTAAAATTATTGAAACCCAACCTCAAATCGACAAGATTCATGACAAAGGCACGAAGCCATGCCTACGCCAATTAGAGAGAGGTATGAGAGAGAGAGAGCCACCTTTGAGCCACTGTCCAATCTCACCACCACCGCAAAGGCATTGATTCACTGCTTCAGACGCCCAAGCTCAACAAGCTTGAGCTTTCAAAGAGGGGAGAGAGAGAGAAGCAGGGAACGGTCGGAAAGACATAAAATAATAGAAAAGAATGATATGCATAAGTTGGGATGGTGATGCAAATATATATATATATATATATATCAAAAATGAAAATTTTGAACAACGATGGATGG
Organism: Quercus suber; assembly: GCF_002906115.3. Lineage (NCBI taxonomy): Eukaryota > Viridiplantae > Streptophyta > Magnoliopsida > Fagales > Fagaceae > Quercus > Quercus suber. The sequence goes on along the minus strand of NW_027069651.1, from coordinate 463,666 downwards.
TCGGATGTGAGTGTGCTTTTGGTATTTTTTTTTCCTGCCTACGGGCACATCCCTTCCCAAACCTAAATTCACATCTTGTTTAGATATCAACTTAAGATTGTATTTCAATATTTTCACATAAATCCACCGCTGGTAGTTACGCATGTTTGTCAACTTATGCCACCAATTATAAGTTAACACTTAAGCAGGTGGTGTGAATATGTCCCTAGAATTATTAATTTTGTACACGTAATTAGTATGTTGGATTCAATGCAGATTCATAACCCCTTTTGAAAACAATGCAAACATGTGACAATTTTTTAATACCTACTTGCAGGTGACGAGCTTGAATCAAGCTTACAAATAATGTAGAGCTTGACCTTGTCAAAAAGTATATGAAAGCTCAAATAGTGTAAAATATTATAGCTTGTTTAAATCCTCAATTTCAAACTTACAGCAAAATTGCTTTTACTCTAACTTATCTAAGTGTGGAACAAGAATAAATGATACGCAATAACCAGAACTACTCTCTAAGCCATAACCACAAGCAAGCAATGATAAATATAAAGCTTAAAGAGTACGGGAAGAGAGATGCAAATACAAAATAACATCAAGATGTGCTATCGAATAGAAAATCGAAGTACTCGACAAAAATCCTCTTCGTGGCCCTCTAAGCCGAAATTGATCCACTAATGAATAAAGTTAAAGTACACGAATATCAAAAAGACCCTCCAAGTCTAATCTACCCAATATACTTAAACCCTCCAAGTTCCAGCTACCAACAGGCTACATGGAGCCATGTCTTCACTAGTTAATAGTTATCCGGATCCCGCAATTAGCTCCAAATTGCATCCGCCAATCAATGGCTTCTTCCAATACTTTTCATACACACCAAAACTTCTCTCAATACTCAGAATAAGTGAGGTAAGTGTTTAAGTTAAGAACCTCTCAAGGATGTGTAAATGGAAAGATAGGAGTAAAGGAAAACTATAAGAAATTGTGTTGATGATTGTGGGTTTACAATCTCTAACTGTCAAGTGTATAGCTAGGGTTTTCTCTCTCAAAAGTTCTTTAGAAAAACTCATTCTCACAATTTCATGGGTAATGTGAGCTTATATGGTGTTGGTAAAGAAATGAGGAAGACACCATTTAAAAAAGCTCCAAGCAGAGGGTTTCATAAGTCACTCGCGACTTGGCCTGAGTTGCGAAGTGACTCGTGAAATTCAACTTGGCATGAGACTATTCAAATTCCAGCATGTGCTTATCATGTGGCTTTTTGCAGGTTGTCCACTCACGAGCTAGTCACGAGCCAATCATGAAATCACTTTCTTCACAAATCTTCACCAAACTCTCATACTCAACCCTTACATTAAATCCCACAAAAAATATAGGAAAATGGTTGAATAAAAATACAATCAATTTTGACACGGAATAAAAGCCAATATAAAAACATAATTGTAAATCATAACTTTACAATATAAAATCTTGAGTTTGACTCAACTTGACTTGATTCATTAGTCAAGCCTAGCTTGAGCTATATAATAAACTTCTGTGCTTGAGATCCAACAAAAGTACATCATCAAACTCATATCAAGCTCATTTGTTTTGGACAATTGGTCTCAACTCCCATTTAATTAAAGTCTTAGTAAGATATGTGTTTTTTTTTTTTTTTTTTGTCAAACTCATATCAAACTTATTTTACCAAACTCATAAACAAGCTAAGACTTGGGTTTTTTGTATTGAGTTCTAATATTCACGAGCTTGTTCATCAACATTTTTATTTTTATTTTTTTGCTTACACTCAGCTCGTTTATTAAAAAAACCTAAAACTAAGATTTATTCTTGACTTGTTTAATAAATAAACAAATATAAATTAACTTACCATGGCTTTTCAGTAGAGTTTATGGTGTGTCTTTGTATTAGATTCTCTTTCCCTCCTCCTTATGTGTGTCTGTGTTTGATTCCCAATATATATATATATATGAACGAACTTTTTATTAAACCAAACTCGAGTTGTTTATGAACAACTTATTTCATTTACAACCCTATGTAATCTTGTACAGGCTTAAGCCATTAGTGTGGAATACTGGAATGAATATGTATTTTCCATTTTTCTCCTTGAATCTTGAGTTAAGTTCTCCTTTTCTATTCATTTCCTTTAATTGCTCAATCAAAGAAAGAATATAAGAAAGCAATTATTAAAAGCATTAGCCCAAAAATCAAATGAAGATGAAGATCAAGAAGATATCTCCCAAATTATTAGGAAGATTTTCGGGATCCATACGAGAATTAATGAATTATACTCTTACTTCTAAGTTCCAAAGATCACATGAGATTCTCTTAAACAGAATTATTACCCCAGACCAAGCAGGAGAAATATTTATGTTTTTAGGATGAGTAATTGTAAATGTTATTACTTCCATTTTGGGCTCACTACTTTAGTTAGTTTTTGGAAAAGTTAATAGATGCTCTAAGAGCATTAATTTTTGAATTATTTTTAGAAATATTTTATGGAAAAATGATAAAGCAATTATCTTTTTTGACAAAATTTGGCTACAAATTTAGTTGTAGCCTAAGATTACAACATTGTTCAATATCTTTTTATTAGATATGAATTTTGATAAATCCACCATTGGATTACATTTCTTCTTATATTCTCTATATTTGCAAAATTTCAAAAAAATAAAAACTAATAGCTATGTTATCAATTAATTATTTTAAATTGCAAGATTTTGTAATCTAAAATTATACATAAAAAATAAATTGATGGATCATATAATAAATATCATCCCATTAACACAAATTTTGACATGTGTGTTAAAAGCATACAAAATATGCACTCTAACAGTTAAATTTTTAAAATATGTAGTCATATTAAAATTTCCAAAGAAAGTAATATACTTAAATTATAATTAAATTTATAGTCAAATGTTGTCATTTTTTTTATACTAATTTTTTTATATTTTTCATAAAAATTATGTCAATTTAAAAAAAAAAATTATTAACAATAGGTCTGATTTCGACTGCTTTCGGTGGATTAGACAAAAGCACCAAATATCTCTAATTATTTCTGACATCACGTGGGGTGGAAACTTTTTTTTTCTTCTTTGGCTGTGTTTGTTTCGTGTAAAACGTTTTTCGGAAAATATGTATTTTCCGGAAATGCTATTTTCCGGAAAAGGAAAATATTTTTAAGTGTTTGGTTGAATTATGAAAATTGTTGTGGAAAATATTTTTATGCGTTTGGTTGTATTAGGAAAATGCTATTTTCCGGCATCAAATTCCATCAACAACACAACCAAACTCCGGCAACAACAACAACAACAACAACAACAACAATAATCAGTTCATTAAAAAAAAAAAACAACAACAACAATCAAATTAAAAAAACAACAACAACAACAATCAAATTAAAAAATAAAAATAAAAAATCTGAGAGATCGAGGAAGAGAGAGCGTGGAGGCGATGGGTGTGATGGCGCGATCGCGATGGGCTCTGGGCTTGGAGGCGATGGCGCGATCGAGGAGACGACGACGTGCGACGGCGCGATCGACTGGTCGACGATGTGCGATGGCGCGATCGAGGAGACGACGAGGTGTGATGGCGCGACTCGTGGGTCTCGCCGACGCAGTGCGACTAGTGGGTTCGTGGTTCGAAGGTCGCCGGCGATGGGCTCTGGGCTTGGAGCGCCGGTTCGTGCTCTCTCTGGGTCGGTGCTCCTTTCTCTCTTTTCCGGTTCGTGCTCCTTTCTCTCTTTTCTTTCTCTCTTTTCCGGTTCGTGCTCCTTTCTCTCTTTTCCGGAAAATTTGATTTGAAGTGAAAATAAGGCCGGAAATCAATTTCACCCGTTTTTGGCCTTATTTTCGGTCAAAGGGAAATCAATTTCCGTTGACCCAATTTTCCCAAGCACCCAAACACAACAATTTTCCGGAAATTGATTTCCGAAAGTGGTTTGAAGTTGAAACAAACACAGCCTAAGTTGAATGGATTTAGATGGGAGAAAAAGCATCCTTCAATGGGCAGACAGGAGTACTCTAATAAACCGCCTAGCTCAATCCATTCTATCATTTATCATGTCTTCCTTCTAACTAACAAAGAAGATATGTAGACCTCTCCTGCAAAAGCTCATATCTCCATGTCAGTCTGCTTTCTTACCAGATAGATGGATCGTTGAAAATCAAGTTATTGTTCAAGAAATGCTACATAGCTTCAAAACCAAGAAGGTAAAAACCGGTTTGATGACCATCAAGTTGGATCTCCAAAAGGCATATGATCGTGTCAACTGGAGATTCCTACAGACTGTCCTCTCCAAATTCGGTTTCAGCGAGGTCTTCATAAACTGGATTCTCACATGCGTCTCATCTGTATCCTTCGAGGTATTAGTGAATGGTGGGAAAACAAGTCATTTTAAACCTAGCCGTGGGTTGAGACAGGGAGACCCTTTATCTTCCTATCTTTTCATCTTGAGCCAAGAGGTGCTGTCCAGAATTCTTGATTATGAATTGGCTCAGAAAAATATAAGTGGGATCAAGGCCAGCGTTAGAGGCCCACCCATCTCCCATGTGATGTATGCGGACAACATAATCTTGTTCTCAAAAGCAAGCAAAAAGGAGGCTACTAATACCATCAAGTGTGTTGAAAAATATTGTAGCTGGTCTGGTCAAAAGATCAACAACAACAAATCTGGTGTTTTCTTTTCAAAGAACACTCCCAGTTAGAACCGTAGAATGATCAAAGGATTGCTACAGATGAAGGGGCTAAAAAAAGATGCAATCTACCTTGGCTCACCACTCTTCCGATCAAGAGCCCCTTCAAAGGACTTCAAGTTTCTTCAGGAAAAGCTTGAGAGCAAGCTCATGGGGTGGAGAAGCAGATGTCTATCCTGGGCTGGCAGAAGTACTCTCATCAAGTCAGTGGCTCATGCCTTGCCTAATTACACTATGTCTGCTTTTAGTGTTCCTAATAATATTTGTGACAAGTTGGACACGTTAACCCGAAGATTCTGGTGGAAACCTAGAGAACCGGAGGGAAGATTTCTAGCATGGAGATCATGGGACAAGCTATGCCAATCCAAATGCAAAGGAGGACTAGGATTTAGAAAGGCCAAAGATTTCAACAGTGCTCTACTAGCTAAGCTTGCATGGATGATTGCCTCTAACAAAGATAGCTTATGCATGAATCTGCTAAAAGCCAAATACAAAGTCAAGCATAACTGGCTTCGCACAGAGCCCCCCAAGTCAGCTTCTTATACTTGGAAAGCCATAGAAAAGGCCAAAGCAATCATTCGACAAGGAGCTTGCTATTTGATTGGGGATGGGTCTTCAGTGAGTGTTTGGGAGGATCCTTGGGTCCCATGGATTCAAGGTTTCTCACCTAAACCAAGAGAAGATGCTTTTTCTCAAATTCCAATGCTGGTATCCCAACTAATTAATGATGAACTTCGCTATTGGAATGCAGCTTTGGTTAATGAGATCTTTGACACTGAGTCAGCAAGAGCCATTTTGTCAATTTCCCCTCCCTGTCCAACCCTGTCCTGACAAACTCATTTGGGTGCTTGATCCAAAAGGTAGGTTCACTGTTAAATCATCCTACAGAGCTACCACTCAGAGGGATGAGCCATCTCCTATCCCCCAGTCACTGTGGACGAAGATTTGGAAGTTTAATGCCCCGGAGAGAATCAAAATGTTCCTTTGGAGGATAGCAGTAGATGTCCTACCTACCAGAGAGAATCTTTCTAAAAGGGTGCAAATAACTGACTGTAAGTGTATCCTGTGTGGTGAAGAGACCGATACTTTACCCCATGTTTTCTTCGGGTGCCCAGTTGCTAGAGCTTTGTGGTTTGCATGTTGTTGGGGTTTTAGAACAGATGAAGTGTTGATTAACTCAAATCAAGACATTATAAAGATGGTGCTTGAGCCCCCAGATACAATGTGCCCAGACATGGATAATTGGATCATCTCCTTGATCATGTCTTTCATACTGGAAGAAATATGGTGCACTCGTAACTATGTCTTGCAAAATGGCGGGCTTGCTGACATCAGTAGCTCTGTGTAGGCTATCTTTAATAGACATCGTTCCTATCTAGCTTTGTTCCCTTCAGCTACCCCATCTCTACTTCCCCACATCCACAGAACTTGGGCTCCTCCCCTTTCTAATATGATCAAGATCAACATTGATGCTGCTTTCACACCCTCCAAAGTTGCCTTGCCGTTGTTGCTCGTAATCACCAAGGCGAGGTGATCAAAGCATGGACAAAGCTAAGTCACCTTGGCTCTCCTCTCATTGCTGAAGCTGTTGCAATCCAGTGGGCTGTCCAGTTAGCTATTTCTGAAGGCTGGAGTCATGTGATTTTAGAAGGTGACTCTAAAATTTGTTTTGACTCAATTGCAGGCAAGTACCTGTCCATGGATTGGTCCATCTCTACTATTACTGATAATATTCGTAGTTTAGCTAAGTCGTTTGCTGTTTGCTCTTTTAGTTGGATCAATAGAAGCTGTAATGGCGCAGCTCATGCTGCCGCCAAGTTAACTTTAGTTTCTTCCTCTTCTTTTTGTTGTAATAACGGCAATCTTCCGACTGCTTTACAGTCAGCCTGTAAGGTCGATTGCCCCTCTCTTGTCTTCCTTTTCTAGTTTAATACAACTATCACATTTTATCAAAAAAAAAACAAAGAAGATATGTCCTAAACTGAATGTTGCAAGCAAGAATGTTTGCTAGACTTCAAGCAAATCTGATGGGAAATTTCTGGATGGGAAGTTTTGGGACAGATTATTTCAATCTAAAAAGTTTGTCTTTCCAAGATATGAAGATTTTAGACTAAAATACATTTTTGGACCTTAACATTCGGGATTATTTTTATTTTGACCCTTGATGATTGATTCCTTTTTAATATTGGTCATGCAATCCATTTTCACTAATCTAACCAATAGAGACACCCTTTAGATTTAACTATTTCATAGAATACTATCTCTAAAATGTTGTGGAATGCCAGAATTTAATTGTAGGTAGAAAAACATATTATGGATGATCAAATTACTAAATGAAATAGACAGTAGAACTAATATGAAAATGGAATCAAACATAAAATGCCAAAATATAAATTTTGAAACGTAAAATGCCAAAATAAAAACAACTCAAAATTTTAAGGGTCAAAAGCATACACTAATCAAGATTTAATTAGGAGATGATACCATTCAAATCACAATTGAGTAATATAAAAAATGCTTGAAAGGTATATTTGTTATTCCAGTAGACAGTGTACCCAATACGTATTGAAAATATCAAAAGCTTGTTCCAATAAGATTATTTAGCTGACTTAACAGACATCAGTAACTAATGAAGAAGGTCCTTCAAGTATAATTTCTTGCATCAAAGAATCCATACGCCATTGTACAGCTTATATCATGAACTTACAAAGCAACAACTTTACAATTAGTATCCTGGGGAATTAAAATAATGTAATCATAATACTTGCTTGAACTGATTTGACATCAGTAAAGGAAAACACTGAAAAGTGAAATCTAAACGACCATTACAGGGAGAGGAGAATAAAAAATAAATTGTATAATTGATCTAGACGTTAAATGTTACAAACCAAAACACAAGCTAACACAACTGAAATATATAAGTTCTTAGAAGAGTACAAAATGTTACAACCAGTCTGTGAAGCGTAACAATATCTCCAAGTTAATACACTAAATGGTACATAGCAGACATACAACAACAATTTTACAAGGTTAGTTTCTGGGATAATGTGGACATCCAAGAGGATTGTAACATATATTTCTATCAAAAAAGATTTTGGAATCTTCCAGCCCTCTATGACAGCAATTCTATTAATTAAATTATCATAACAGTCTTTATTTTTAATTAGTACCGGAAGTAAACGAATGATCACAAATATATTTTAAGACAACCTTGGCAATCAACAAATGATGAGATTGATTCTAAAATAAATCTCCGATGACTTCCAATTTTCTTGCTTCCAGTTGGCAACAACTTGACCATCGATAAAGAAAGAAATTTATGTCTTATCTTTTAAATACAGGTTTACAACATTTAATACTTTCTCGAAAATTAATGCATGTTTAGACTTTTAGACGTATATATGACGACTTGATTACGCTACTAGCTATCCAATGATCCATTATTCCTTTTTTATTTTTTTATTTTAAAGAGAGTGTTTTCCCGACCTAATGGATTAAATAATTCATCAATCTCTATTTGCAAAAAAAAAATCAGATTTAAGAACTAAATGCATATCATGACTGGAAACTAATTTATATCCGTAAGCATTGAAATTAACTATACTTCAGTGCTAAAAAAAAATGTACTGTATATAGTATAACTTGTTTTATAATCATTCCTTAAAAGTAATCCTCTCCTATTTTGTGTATTGTTTGTTAAACTATATAAATGCATGCATATTTTTAATAACTCCTCTCTCCCCCGGCGACTAAAAGGTTCCTGTAAGCCTCCTTTTTCTTTTTCTTTTATCATAAAAAAAATTAAAAATAATAAAAATAAACTTATGAACCCAAAAAAAAAAAAAAAACAAAAAAAGACTTACAGGAACCTTTAGTCGGCAGGGGAGAGAGGAGGCCTATTAAACTATGTAATGCACTCAAAATAAATAAATAAATAAAGACTTACAAGAACTTTTAAGTTGCCGGGAGAGGAGGGCTTATTAAAAATATGTAATGCATTTATATAGTTAACCAAAACACAAATGTGAGAGATAACTTTTAAGAAATGATTATAAATTAAGTTATGCTATACACAGCATATTTTTAAAACAATGTAGGACAATAATCTTTTTTTCTTTTTCTTTTTTTTTATTGAGAAACAAATAAATACACGAACGTTAGAGGGAAAAAATGTTTTCTAATACAAAGTCATATCACAACTTTACTCTAAAATATAGTAACTTTTAAGAGAAGGTATGACAGTTATTATTTGAATTTAATTATATATATATAAAGTTTGGTCCGAATTTTTTTTTTTTTTTTTTTGGGTGGCTCCGCCAGTATTCATGAAATGCTAAGGCTGTGTTTGTTTCGTGTAAAACGTTTTCCGGAAAATAGTATTTTCCGAAATGCTATTTTCCGGAAAAGGAAATATTTTTAAGTGTTTGGTTGAATTATGAAAATTGTTGTGGAAAATATTTTTATGCGTTTTTGTATTAGGAAAATGCTATTTCCGGCATCAAATTCGGCAACACACAACCAAACTCCGGCAGCAACAACAACAACACAACCAAACAACAACAACAACAACAACAACAATAATAATCAGTTCATTAAACAACAACAACAACAATAATAATCAGTTCATTAAAAAAAAAAAACAACAACAACAACAATCAAATTAAAAATACAACAACAACAAAATCAAATTAAAAAAAAAAAAAAAAAATCTGAGAGATCGAGGAAGAGAGCGTGAGGCGATGGGTGTGATGCGCGATCGCGATGGGCTCTGGCTTGAGGCATGGCGCGATGGAGGAGACGACACGATCGAGGAGACGACGCGATCGAGAGGCGATGCCATCGATGCCGTCGACGACACGTGCGATGGCGCGATGAGGAGGCGATGGCGCATCGACTTGGTCGACGATGTGCGATGGCGCGATCGAGGAGACGACGAGGTGCGATGGCGCGACTCGTGGGTTTCGCCGACGGTGCGACTGGTGGGTTCGTGGTTCGAAGGTCGCCGGCGATGGGCTCTGGGCTTGGAGCGCCGGTTCGTGCTCTCTCTGGGTCGGTGCTCCTTTCTCTCTTTTCCGGTTCGTTCTCCTTTCTCTCTTTTCTTTCTCTCTTTTCCGGTGTGCTCCTTTCTTTCTTTTCCGGAAAATTTGATTTGAAGTGAAAATAAGGCCGGAAATGAATTTCACCCGTTTTTGGCCTTATTTTCGGTCAAACGGAAATCAATTTCCGTTGACCCAATTTTCCCAAGCATCCAAACACAGCAATTTTCCGGAAATTGATTTCCGGAAGTGGTTTGAAGTTGAAACAAACACAGCCTAAATATTTAACGGCACTTATCTATATGAAGTATAACGTGACATTAGTTACTCATAACCATCCCAATGAAGATTCTCAGAGGAAAAAAAAAATCCCAATGAAAAGGACAGTTTGCTTAACAAAAAAGATTTTATGTGTGCTTTCTTTAATGTATGTTCTAAATGGCTGGATAAAGCTGCTAGCTAGATAACTTAAGTTTCTGCAAACACAACACATTGCCAACTCAAATGCCCAATCAGAACTCAGAAATCCATTGGATGATCAGTTTTTGAAATGGTCGTGTGTATTTTAATAATAGACATACAGAAAGCATGGAGATTCCTTACAATTGCGCACGTTCCGAGAAATCCATGTTGTCTAATATAAATAGGAGCTTCCTATTCTTTCCCTCTTCATCTCTCTGCACTCTTTTCTCTAATGATGATGGGTCGCTTTCAATTTTTGCTAGCATGCGCTTTAGCTCTTCTATCTTCTTCATTAACCTCTGCAGAAACAGTGGAACATTTTTTCCATGTATCTAGCTTATCCATTTGAATGTTTTTCTATTTGTTGCTGTGTTTTCCTAGTAGTAAATGAGTGCAATGGGGTGGGGGCAAAATGGTCTTTAGCACTATTAGCAATACAATAAATTTAGGACCATATTATTTTCCACAACTATTGATATGAATTGTTATAATTACTGCATGCTTAAAATGATATCAATACTGTATTCGAGTTGAAGTGATGTTGTTGTAATCACACCAAATATTTTAGCAGTGGTGTAAAAACGTTTACTATAGCATTACTTTTTGTTCTGTCGACTTACTTAATAGTTAACTTGGAATAATCGTTAGTGTAAGCCTAGACTTAAGAAATGCTATTTCTTTTGCTCTTCAATTCCTTCCTCACCAATCAACCTAGTTATGTGAGGAGTTGACTATTATCTCATGTACCTATATTTGAGATGTACGTAATTAACAGTACAGAATTTGAACTACATCAAAATTTTGTTATTATAACAATTCTTAATTATTATTATTGTTACAGGTGCAAAACCTGACAGTCCAACGGCTGTGCCACGAGCAAGTGATAACTACAGTAAATGGAACTCTGCCTGGTCCAGTAATAAGCGTTCGAGAGGGTGATGACCTTGTGATCCACGTAGTCAATCAGTCTCCCTATAATATTACTATCCACTGGTAAATCCTTATCATGCTATACAACTAAAAGTCTGCTTAATTAGCCATTGTCATTCTTTTTTTCTTTTCTTTTTTTTTCTTTTTTTGGGTATTTAATTATAACGTAAAAAGAGGCTTCCATGCTTTCATTGGAAAACAATAAGAAATTAAAGTTATTTATGCATGTGTACAACTTGTTAATAAAAAGAATGATATTAATCCGTTGAGAATGCCCCAAAATTCAAGGCTAAGACATGTAGTAGTTGTTGTTGATGCGGTATACTACTTTTAGAAGAAAGAACCAACCGTTGACATATTAGTATATAATTAAATAAAGGATTATATCGGAAAGAGCATAAGTTTATGAATGCATGAAGATATATTTTGCGAAACAATATAGGTAAATTATTATTGTGTCGCCATGGAAATTTTGATGCAGGCACGGAGTGTTTCAACTATTGAGTGCATGGGCAGACGGACCTTCATATGTAACTCAATGTCCCATACATCCTGGCCAAACTTATGCTTACAGATTTAAAATCACTGGACAAGAGGGGACTCTTTGGTGGCATGCTCATGTCTCGTGGCTCCGTGCAACTGTCTATGGAGCACTTATTATCAAACCAAGATTTGGAAACTTTTATCCATTTCCATCTCCTTACGAAGAATTTCCGATCTTATTGGGTATCAACTCCTAACACTCTTACTTGTTTGATCATATGGATATGAAAGAATAGAAATTTCTAACAAAGTAACAATGAAGTTTTTCACCAAAACTATTCTGTTGTTGAGGCAATGCATAGAAACACATACAACACTGGCCTAATTCCTAATGTAAATAAATAGCTAATGGTCCTTTAAATGTTATTGCAGGGGAGTATTGGGATGCTAATGTTGTTGATGTCGAGAACCAAGGTCTCGCAACAGGTGCCGCACCTAACATTTCCGACGCTTTTACAATCAACGGACAACCTGGTGATCTCTACCCATGTTCTCAAACTGGTATGTAATAATCAGTCACTGTGAATCTCTCTCTCATGAATCTCTTTTCTCTATCTAACNACATTGTGACGTAAGATGCCTCTCAAGTTTTCCTCGGCTAGCAAGGGCTTTCAACTGAATAATCTCTCCATGCAAAAAGTAATAGGGGTCTAAAGAAGGAAGAATTGCGAAATTAGCTATATAAGTTATAATTATCTTTTTAAAAAAATTCTACTTACTATGCTCCCATTAAAAAAAAAAAAAACCCTAAATCAAGTAATACCCATTCATTAAAGAAACTCAGGCATAGTAATAAAAAATCATTCGAGACACTTGTAGTTGTAAGTGTTCTTTAAAAAAATAAAAGAAAGACACTCCATCGTGCAATGAATAAGAGGAGGCATGTTTTTTTTGTCTAATTAAGATTTATGTGATTTCATAACTAAAAAGAGTTCAAAAATCCACTACTGTGTATATGCTGTGTGTGTCTATATATATATATATATATGATAATCAAGATTCTCTATCTAGAAGTACAAGGGAATAATACTCTACCTCAAACTTAAAGTGAAAAAACACTCAATTCTTTACAAAACTTTAAACATAATTAGTGAAAACATAGCTGATGGAATTTAGGATAAAAAGACAAATATTTTTCAACATTAATGGTCTGTTTAGATTGAGAGGGGAGGGAGAGAGAGCAGGGGATAATAGAATAGAGTTGGCTAAAAATTAGGCTAATTTTCATTCAACTTTACTCTACTCCCCTCTATTTTTCCTCCCTTTCCTCAATCCATAAAAGACTTGCAACAGTGTTTGATTAGCTAGATTTCTTTGACCCACAAAGTGTTCACTGATGTTTTGAGAATGGGGATTACAAGTTTGGGGATGGGTTAGGATCCAATGCTTTATTCATCCCAAAATATAAATATTTAAAATTCAAACGGTGGGATTTTTTTATTATATTTTATAGAAGATTCAAACAATGGGATTTTTTCTTTTAGGATAAACAACAGAATTTCATTAATAAACAAAAGCTATACAACTAGAACCATACAGTTCGAGCTAGAGGAGACACCTATAAACGAAAATAACAACTGAGACAACATTATAATAAAGCTGCTAGATCTAAATCATCTGCCATATTTATCTAATTAATTCCCCATAACAACAAACAAAGACAAAATGAAAGAATTCCTATGCAGAACAACGCCCAAAACTTTTAGAGAACCTCAACTAAAGCTACCAAAATTTGCTTCTAAATATTCTTAAATGTGGGCAGTAGCAGATTTGGCTAGGGAGACAGGGTTAGGTCGCGGCATGCCTTGTTGAGCTTTGTTGTGCTTATTCCAAATCATCCAACTAGTTATAAAAGATCTTCATTGTGCTTATTCCAAATCGTCCAACTAATTATAAAAGATATTGTAATCTCCTGGTATCAATTGTTGTGCTTATTCCATAGCTACCAATTGTTTGATTAATTGCATAGTATCTGAGTTATTTTGTTACTCTTTTACTGGATTTTTTTTTCTTTCTACTTTTCCTTTTCACTAATGGTTCGTTTCCTTGATCATTGGTTACCAAAGTACAGTCTCTATCACATTGAAATACAAAATTGATCATATGTGCTCTTTTTTCATCACTTTGGTTTGTTTTGAGTTATGTTTAATATTTAGTTGTATTTTGAAGTGGGTATTTGAATTTCACACAATATTTGAATTTGTATTTCAACGAGTATACCAATTAATTGATTAATTTCTAAATATAAACAATAGGCTTTATATATTAAAACCACACCACCATATACACATATGACCACAAAAATTATTATATCAAAAGAAAACAACATTTTTTTATATAGTTTTTTCGGTTTTTCTAATTTAGTTTTTGTTGGTTTTAGGTTTTCAAAAGTTTTTTTTTTCTTGAATTTATAAAATTTTTAGATACAATTTTTGTTTTTAATATTATTAAGAGAAAGGTTGGATTTTGCTATGACATTTTCATATTTTGGATATTAGAGAGAAAAAAATTGAAATAATTTTTCTAGAGTATAATTACCAATTTTAGCAATAAATGTTATTTAGGAAATGATATTTTTCCTACCCTACCTTTTAACTTCTTGAGAAAGATTTTTTTTTTTTTCCTTCATATTGTAGATTATTAATTAATTATACGTGTAGGGACCGGATTTGAGCACAATCACTGTTGGGTGAATGGATTCAAACCCAGTTAGCCCAATACAATAAATTTGTAGAGCGTGGGTTGAAGAACTAGGCCCTAGTGAGGATTATAACAACTAAACATGGTTACAAATGGATTAAAGTGTGAAAATCTGTCCTCGGCCCTCCTCTTTAGGGGTGGTATCCCTTACTTCTCCCGCTCTTTGGTGCAAAGGCTCCAGTAGTCGTACCAGTTGCTCCGATGTTTTATGCCCCTCACTCCAGAAGGATTTCTTACATTATATATCCATTTTTAGTTGATCATAGCCCTCCATTTGTTGATCAAGCAGGTCATCACTTGAGTACTTGTCCCATCAGTCGTCTTCCCATTCTTTCTGTGGGTTGCAGCAACCAAGGCTGCACTGTTCAGGGGTCTTTTCCTCATTAATGCAGCCAGAACGTTAGTTGTGGTCATTTAATGCGGAGGTGACAGTTCCTCCCTGAATTGTTCCTTCATCATGCTTCTGTGGCTGCCACGTTGTACCGGTTCTTTCCCTTGAGATGCTTTGGAGACTCCCCTTGATGGTGTGCTACTCCTCCCTTTTATGGTCTCGGCTGTCCGAGGACAGAATCGTCCTCGGCGATACTTCTTGAGCACCTGGCCTTCTTACTTTCATCCTCGGATCCTCAATACCTCCTCGGCGTGAGCCTTAGGGCCTGATACGAAGTGGGCCGGGACTGTCTGACTAATTGGCCCCACAATACGTATATATACATGAAAAAATGAAATGAAAAGTATATTTCATCTTTTGACTTTCGTACACATATTTTTATGTATCAGTTATCTCAACGACTAGGTCAACATACAAAATCTTCACTTGAAAAGCTTGATAGAAATATATTAGGAAGGCAAATCTCAAAAGCAAAACCTACTGTTAAATAGAAAGGAAAAAAAAATGTTTTCATAAAAAATGTCAAGAAAAGAAAGCTCCTAAGAAAAATAAATTGAATTTTTATACTTCAGTGTTTTACAAAAAATAGATTCTGGACGTAATTTCTTAATTTCACCAGCTATGGAAACCAAAGTTCTTCTCTATTGTTTGTTTTTGTTCCATCAGCTCAATGTTTGCTTACTTTTCATAATCAGATGTACATAATAGAGTTCAATTAGCATACACAATCCTTGGAATTTTTAGCACGAGCGGGTGAAAATTGAAAGGTTAACTTGAAAATAAAATAAAATATGAAGAGTCAAAACGAAAATTTTGAGACATAAATGGCCAAAATGATAACAATCCCAAACTTTAGGGGCAAAAGTATACTTTAGTCTTTATTTTCAAAGGATGCTTAAGGTTTCATGAATTTGGAAGTTTTTTTCTAAGTGATGAGAAGCTCCAGGGATATCATAAAAACAAATTTCAAGAGTAAAAATTCCATGAGTTTTAAAAAAGTATTTTATTAAAGAAAATTCTCATGGTTTTTCTGAAAGCCATTTCCAAGAGGAAAAATCCCACGTTTATATACATTCATTTTTCAAAGGAAAAATCTTTGGCTTAGGAAAGTGTTTTTCAATGAAAATTCCGTGGGTTTTTGAAAGAGATTTTTCAATAGGAAAACCCCATGAATTTTTAGAAAATCAGTTGACATAAGAGAATCGCTGAACTTTTTTACAATCATTTTCTAGAGATGGCAGAGATGAGCCAGTTGCCTGGCCGTTTCGGCCCAATTTTTAAATTTTGAGGTCACATTTTTGTGCATTTAATTAGAGGCCATTCCAAGCTCTGATTTGCTCATTCTTGGTACCGTTGGAAAGCTTGCGCATCATATTTTCTAAAGATACTAGTTTGGTGCAATTTAGTGTTTTGGTTAGAAAGTTATTCAATTGGGCTTGGTTCAAATGGGATAGTTTTAAAGTTGATATTTTGTCATCCTTGTGCAAAACTTCGGTGAACATCCAACAAAGCTATATGTTCTATGGCATAGTGAAACATGCCTAGTGTCCTTAAGGCTGTGTTTGTTTTGGCTTCAAATTACTTCCAAAAATGATTTTTCGTAAAACTTGAGTGTTTGGTTGAACCAGTAAATTCAGTCAACTGAAATATTTTTCCCTTTTGACCGTAAAATAACCCAAAACACCTGTAAAATCGTTTTCATTCATATTTTCACTTCAAATCATTTTCGGATCACAAACACCCAAAGAGAGAGAGAGAGAGAGAGAAAGAGCAAGAAGAGGGAGTAGAGATCGCGCCCAACCCCCAAAGGCGCCAACGAGATCGCGCCGGCGAGATCGTCCCGCCGAGATTGTCCCACCAAGATCGTCTTGTCGTCGATCGCAGCACCGCGCCGATCACACCAGATCGCACCGATCTCGTCGATTACAGCACCGCGCCGATCGCACCATGTCGATCAAGCAAAAATCGAACCCAGTCGCCTCAAGCGCCTTCGCCGTCGCCATTGCCTTCGAACCCACACGCCTTTGCCTCAAGCAAAGATCGCAGCACCGCGCCGACCCACACGCCTTTGCCTTTTGACCGGATTTGATGATTTTTTTTCTTTTGGTTTTGTTTCTTTTGTGTTTGTGGACTGAGAAATGATATTATATATTTGTTTGGAAGCTGAGAAAATGTGAGAAAATGTGAGCAACAAGTAGAAAATGTGTTTTCTATAGTATTTTCAAGAATACAACCAAACACCAGAAAATATTTTTCAAAGCATTTTTTGAAATGCAACCAAATAGCCTAAATACATTTTCCTTTCCCGAAAATAGCATTTTCGAAAAATATTTATTTTCCAAAAAATATTTTACATGAACCAAACACAGCCTAAGTCCCAACCTTTTGAATCACCTATGCATGAACTATGGGAAATTTGTTTGCAAAGTTGTTAATTTGAGCTATTTTTGGGCCACAATTCATGAGTTTAGCCTAATTCATCCCATTTTTACAAACTTCGTTCTCAACCTTGTGAATATTGATTTGACACAGATGAAGTGTCCCTATTGTTTGTTCATTTAGACACTTGTACACTCAGATTGTTTAATCTAATTAATTAACCAAGTTGATACTTAGGTTTATTATTCAAATCTAGGTTCAACACAAACAATCATATCACTAAGTGCGGAAAAGCAAAGAAGACAAGCGATATGATGACCAGGAAAAACCAATGAAACTGTCTAGTTTCAAGATAAAAAACCTGGGGAGGATTTAATCTAAACTATCCTCAAGGCAACAAATTCATATATAGAATGGAAGTTTTACAATTAGATTTTTCCCTAAAACTAAAGTTACCTCTTGTAGTACTTACTCACGTGACCACACGCAGCTCCAAATTCACGGACTCTTCTATATGAATTTGTCACACAAAAACACCCCCCATTTGTGACCCTGAGATCCCACTCAAAGTTTTAGATTATCAGCACTTGAGTTTCTTCAAGGAATAACACCGGTAGAAGATTTTAGAGAGTTTTTGGTACAAAAACCCTAGATTTACAATTAGAGGCACAAAGTGCACTCTTCTCTCTCTAACAAACTCTTTTAAAATGTGCATTAAGGTTCCTTTAAATACTAAGAGAATTAGATCTGAAACCCTAATCACAAGATGGGCTTAATCAGCTGTTGAGGCAAAGTTAAATTCTGCAAATTCGCATCTCGATTGGTCGAACCTTCTTCTTGATCAGTCAAACTCTTTAGAATTTGAATTCTCTTTTCTGTAGCTTGAATGTTCTTGTGTTCTGACCTATATCACCTCGAGCACTGTTTAATAAATCCTATAGACTCTATTATCTATACCTAGACAAATTTGTGTTCACAGTTTGCCAATTGTTCTAAACTTTTAGAACTTAACAATCTTCCCCTTTGGCAATCCGTGACAAAATTTACATACAAAATAAAATGCTCAAATACAAGAACAACCCAATTACAATAAAATGTCCAATACATCACAAATTCCAATCTAATACTTCTAACCCATAAGTTGCAAGAAAAGGCAGAAGGTCTTGATCGGAATATACCTATCTTTTTTGAAACACTCAAAATAGCACATCAAACGCATGTGTGGAAATAAAAACAGATAAGTAACAAATAACAAATATGCAATAACAGCAAATAACAAACGTGCAAACTAACTCTCCCCCTAAGTTAGATACATAAATATATATATATATATATATATATATTTTTTTTTTCTTCTTCTTTCAAAAACAATTTCATCTCTCCCTAAATAAAACACTACAAGAAAAATGGGCTATTGTGGCAGGTGCGAAAACTGCCGCTATATGTCGCATATTGCAGTGCGTTTTTGGCCCACCGCTGTACAATAGATCTATTGTGGCATTTTTTGTGACCGCCGCTATAGGTAGGGTTTTTTGCGACATCCTCTAGCGGTGGGAATTAAAACCGCCGCAACAGACCTGTTTTAGCGGAGGTAACTGAGATATAGTGGCGGGTTGGACCGCCGCAATAGACCTTTAAATTTTCCTCTGTTTTTTTCGCCTTCCCCCTAAAGATCAAATAGTAAATTACACCTGATTGACATGAAAATTGGCATGCATTTTAAGAACATATAAAACATGTAATCCAACGGTTGGATTTTCAAAATATAAATTCAATAATAAGTTATTGGTTGGTGTAACATTTTTTGGAGTTACATCAAGTGTAACTTGAACCCAACACTATATTTCTTAATTCAATGTGAATTTTGACAAATCTACCAATAGATTACATTATCTTCATATATTTTTCATGCTTACAAAATTTCAAGGTGATCCAAGATTAATAATCATGTCATCAATCAATTATTTAAATTCAAGTTTTTGTACTTTAAAATAACGCATAAAAGATGAGTTTAAAGATTGAATGGTAAATTACATCCGATTGCATGAAAATTGACATGCATATTAAGAAAATATAGAACATGAAATCCAACTATTTAATTTTCAAAATATGAATTCAATAATAAGTTATTGGTTGATGTAACATTTTTTAAAGTTACATTAGGTGTAACTTGAACTCAACCCTATATTTCTTAATTCAATGTGAATTTTGACAAATCTACCGTTAGATTACATTATCTTCATATATTTTTCATGCTTAAAAAATTTCAAGGTGATCAAAGATTAGTAGCCATGTCAACAAACAATTGTTTAAATTCAAGTATTTGTAGTTTAAAATAACACATAAAAGATGAGCTTAAAGATCAAATGGTAAATTACATCCGATTGGCATGAAAATTGGCATGCATGTTAAGAACATATAGAACATGTGATCTCGGTTGGATTTTCAAAATATTAATTTAACAATAAGTTATTGGTTGGTGTAACATTTTTAAGAGCTACATCAAGTGTAACTTGAACCCAACCCTATATTTCTTAATTCAATGTGAATTTTGACAAATCTACCGTTAGATTATATTATCTTTATATATTTTTCATGCTTGAAAAATTTCAAGGTGATCAAAAATTAATAGTCATGTCATCAATCAATTGTTTAAATTCAAGTATTTGTAGTTTAAAATAACGCATAAAAGATGAGTTTAAAGATCAAATAGTAAATCATATCCGATTGGTATGAAAATTGGCATGCATGTTAAGAACATATAGAACATGTGATCCAACGGTTGGATTTTCAAAATATGAATTCAACAATAAGTTATTGTTTGGTGTAACATTTTTTTAGAGTTACATCAAGTGTAACTTTAACCCAACCCTATATTTCTTAATTCAATGTGAATTTTGACAAATATACCGTTAGATTACATTATCTTTATATATTATTCATGCTTGCAAAATTCCAAGATGATCAAAGATTAATAGTCATGTCATCAATCAATTGTTTAAATTCTAGTTTTTGTAGTTTAAAATAACGCATAAAAGATGAGTCTAAAGATCAAATGGTAAATTACATCCGATTGGAATGAAAATTGGCATGCATGTTAAGAACATATAGAACATGTGATCAAATGGTTGGATTTTAGAAATATGAATTGAACAATAAGTTATTGGCTGGTGTAACATTTTTTAAAGTTACATCAAGTGTAACTTAAATCCAACCTTATATTTCCTAATTCGATGTGAATTTTGACAAATCTACTGTTAGATTACATTATTTTTATATATTTTTTATGCTTGCAAAATTTTAAGGTGATCAAAGATTAATAGCCATGTCATTAATCAATTGTTTAAATTCAAGTTTTTGTAGTTTAAACGCATAAAAGATGAGTTTAAAGATCAAATGGTAAATTACATCCGATTGGCATGAAAATTAGTATGCATATTTAAAACATATAGAACACGTGATCTAACGGTTGGATTTTCAAAATACGAATTCAACAATAAGCTATTGGTTAGTGTAACATTTTTTTAGAGTTACGTCAAGTATAACTTGAACCCAACCCTATATTTCTTAATTCGATGTGAATTTTGACAAATCTACCGTTAGATTATATTATCTTCATATATTATTCATGCTTACAAAATTTCAAAGTGATCAAAGATTAATAGCCATGTTATCAATTAAATGTTTAAATTCAAGTTTTTGTAGTTTAAAATAACGCATAAAAAATGAATTTAAAAATCAAATGGTAAATTACATCCAATTGGTGTGAAAATTGGCATGCATGTTAAGAACATATAGAACATGTGATCCAACGGTTGGATTTTCAAAATATGAATTCAACAATAAGTTATTTGTTGGTGTAATATTTTTTAGAGTAACATCAAGTATAACTTAAACCCAATCCTATATTTCTTAATTCGATGTGAATTCTAACAAATCTACTGTTAGATTACATTATCTTCATATATTTTTCATTCTTGCAAAATTTCAAGGTGATCAAAGAGTAATAGNTAAGATGATCAAAGATTAATAGTCATGTCATCAATCAATTGTTTAAATTCTAGTTTTTGTAGTTTAAAATAACGCATAAAAGATGAGTCTAAAGATCAAATGGTAAATTACATCCGATTGGAATGAAAATTGGCATGCATGTTAAGAACATATAGAACATGTGATCAAATGGTTGGATTTTAGAAATATGAATTGAACAATAAGTTATTGGCTGGTGTAACATTTTTTAAAGTTACATCAAGTGTAACTTAAATCCAACCTTATATTTCCTAATTCGATGTGAATTTTGACAAATCTACTGTTAGATTACATTATTTTTATATATTTTTTATGCTTGCAAAATTTTAAGGTGATCAAAGATTAATAGCCATGTCATTAATCAATTGTTTAAATTCAAGTTTTTGTAGTTTAAACGCATAAAAGATGAGTTTAAAGATCAAATGGTAAATTACATCCGATTGGCATGAAAATTAGTATGCATATTTAAAACATATAGAACACGTGATCCAACGGTTGGATTTTCAAAATACGAATTCAACAATAAGCTATTGGTTAGTGTAACATTTTTTTAGAGTTACGTCAAGTATAACTTGAACCCAACCCTATATTTCTTAATTCGATGTGAATTTTGACAAATCTACCGTTAGATTATATTATCTTCATATATTATTCATGCTTACAAAATTTCAAAGTGATCAAAGATTAATAGCCATGTTATCAATTAAATGTTTAAATTCAAGTTTTTGTAGTTTAAAATAACGCATAAAAAATGAATTTAAAAATCAAATGGTAAATTACATCCAATTGGTGTGAAAATTGGCATGCATGTTAAGAACATATAGAACATGTGATCCAACGGTTGGATTTTCAAAATATGAATTCAACAATAAGTTATTTGTTGGTGTAATATTTTTTAGAGTAACATCAAGTATAACTTAAACCCAATCCTATATTTCTTAATTCGATGTGAATTCTAACAAATCTACTGTTAGATTACATTATCTTCATATATTTTTCATTCTTGCAAAATTTCAAGGTGATCAAAGAGTAATAGCTATGTTATCAATCAATTCATTAAATTCAAGTTTTTGTAGTTTAAAATAATGCATAAAAAATGAATTTAAAGATCAAATTGTAAATTACATCCGATTGGCATGAAAATTGACAGCATGTTAAGAACATATACAACATGTGATCTAATGGTTGGATTTTCAAAATATTAATTCAACAACAAGTTATTGGTTGGTGTAACATTTTTTTAGAGTTACATCAAGTGTAACTTTAACCCAACCCTATATTTCTTAATTCAATGGGAATTTTGACAAATCTACCGTTTGATTACATTATCTTTATATATTTTTCATGCTTACAAAATTTCAAGGTGATCAAAAATTAATAGCTATGTCATCAAACAATTATTTAAATTCAAGTATTTATAGTTTAAAATAACGCATAAAAGATGAGTTTAAATATCAAATGGTAAATTACATCCGATTGGCATGAAAATTGGCATGCATGTTTAAAACATATAGAACACGTGACCCAACGATTGGATTTTCAAAATACGGATTCAACAATAAGTTATTGGTTGGTGTAACATTTTTTTAGAGTTACATTAAGTGTAATTTTAACCTAACCCTATATTTCTTAATTCAATGTGAATTTTGACAAATCTACCGCTGGATTACATTATATTTATATATTATTCATGCTTGCAAAATTCAAGATGATCAAAGATTAATAGTCATGTGATCAATCAATTGTTTAAATTCTAGTTTTTGTAGTTTAAAATAACGCATAAAAGATGAGTCTAAAGATCAAATGGTAAATTACATCCGATTGGCATGAAAATTGGCATGCATGTTAAGAACATATAGAACATGTGATCGAATAGTTGGATTTTGAAATATGAATTGAACAATAAGTTATTGGCTGGTGTAACATTTTTTAAAGTTACATTAAGTGTAACTTAAATCCAACCTTATATTTTCTAATTCGATGTGAATTTTGACAAATCTACCGTT
Source organism: Quercus suber (assembly GCF_002906115.3). Classification (NCBI taxonomy): domain Eukaryota; kingdom Viridiplantae; phylum Streptophyta; class Magnoliopsida; order Fagales; family Fagaceae; genus Quercus; species Quercus suber. The sequence goes on along the minus strand of NW_027069651.1, from coordinate 440,505 downwards.
AGATTACATTATTTTTATATATTTTTTATGCTTGCAAAATTTTAAGGTGATCAAAGATTAATAGCCATGTCATTAATCAATGTTTTAAATTCAAGTTTTTGTAGTTTAAACGCATAAAAGATGAGTTTAAAGATCAAATGGTAAATTACATCCGATTGACATGAAAATTAGCATGCATGTTTAAAACATATAGAACACGCGACCCAACGATTGGATTTTCAAAATACGGATTTAACAATAAGCTATTGGTTGGTGTAACATTTTTTTAGAGTTACATCAAGTGTAACTTGAACCACTCCTATATTTCTTAATTCGATGTGAATTTTGACAAATCTACCGTTAGATTATATTATCTTCATATATTATTCATGCTTACAAAATTTTAAGGTGATCAAAGATTAATAGCCATGTCATCAATTAATTGTTTAAAATCAAGTTTTTGTAGTTTAAAATAACGCATAAAAATGAGTTTAAAGATCAAATGGTAAATTACATCCGATTGGTGTGAAAATGGCATACATGTTAAGAACATATAGAACATGTGAACCAACGGTTGGATTTTCAAAATATGAATTCAACAATAAGTTATTGGTTGGTGTAATATTTTTTAGAGTTACATCAAGTATAACTTGAACCCAACCCTATATTTCTTAATTCGATGTGAATTCAGACAAATCTACTATTATATTACATTATCTTCATATATTTTTCATACTTACAAAATTTCAAGGTGATCAAAGATTAATAGCCATGTTATCAATCAATTGTTTAAATTCAAGTTTTCGTAGTTTAAAATAACGCATAAAAAATGAGTTTAAAGATCAAATGGTAAATTATATCTGATTGACATGAAAATTGGCGTGCATGTTAAGAACATACAGAACATGTGATCCACGGTTGGATTTTCAAAATATGAATTCAACAATAAGTTATTGTTGGTGTAACATTTTTTAGAGTTATATCAAGTGTAACTTGAACCCAATCCTATATTTCCTAATTCGATGTGAATTTTGACAAATCTATCGTTAGATTACATTATCTTCATATATTTTCATGCTTTAAATTTTAAGGTGATCAAAATTAATAGCCATGTCATCAATAAATTGTTTAAATTCAAGTTTTTGTAGTTTAAAATAACGCATAAAAGATGAGTTTAAAGATCAAATGGTAAATTACATCCGATTGGCATGAAAATTGGCATGCATGTTAAAAACATATAGAACATGTGATCCAACGATTGGATTTTCAAAATATGAATTCAAAATAAGTTATTGTTGGTGTAACATTTTTTAGAGTTACATTAAGTTTAACTTGAACCCAACCTATATTTTTTAATTCGATGTGAATTTTGACAAATCTGCCGTTAGATTACATTATCTTCATACATTTTTCACCCTTACAAAATTTCAAGGTGATTAAACTTGATATATTTTTCATTCTTCATATATTTATCATCATTTTAATTTTTTAAACTAAATAGTGTGAGAGTTTTAATAAGAGTCTCTCTCTTTTTTCCTTAATCTTAAATTCTTTTTTTACGTGAATCTTTCTTCTTCTTTTTGTTTTAACCTAAAGTGATTCCTTAAAAAAAAAATTCTAACGTGTGATCTTTTTAAAAGCTAAATAGTTAGAGTGTCCTAACAGGAGTCTCTCTCTCTTTTTCTTCATCCTAAAGTTTTTTTTTTTTTTTAGTGAGTGTTTCTTTTTTTCTTTTTCTTTGTATTGAAACCTAAAGTGAGTTTATATATATATATATATATAAATCTAATGTGAGGTTAGGGTCCGTTTGGTTGCCGTAAAATATTTTTCCGGAAAATAAATATTTTCGAAATGCTATTTTCGGAAAGGAAAATGTATTTTAAGTGTTTGGTTGCATTTAAAAAATAGCTTTGGAAATATTTTCTGGTGTTTGGTTGTTTTTGGAAATTTTCCAACAATTTTTTCCGGCAGCAAATTCCGGCAACACAACAACCGGCGACAACAACAACAACAACAACAACGCAAAATCCGGCGACAACAACACAAATTCCGGCAACAATAACAACAACAACAATTCTCATTCCTAACAATTTTCATTCCTCAGCTCCCAAACAAACATTAACATCATTCCTCAGTCCACAGCCACAAAAATACAAAACCCAAAGACAAAAAATCATCAAATCCGATCAAAAGGCGAAGGCGGTGGGTCGGGTGTGGGTTCAAAGGCGAGTGGGTTCGAAGCGACGGCGACGGTGTCGTGTGGTCGGGTTGTGGTTCGAAGGCGACGGCGTGTGGGTTCGAAGGCGAAGGCGATCGCGAAGGCGCTTGAGGCAACCGTTGGAGTCGATCTGGAGCTCGGAGCGATCTGGAGCTTGAGGCGACCGTTGGAGCGATCTGGAGCTTCGTGGCGCCGGCGAAGTCCAAGGCTCGTGAACGCCGGCGAAGTCGAAGTCGAAGGCTCGTTCTCTCTCTCGCTCTCGCTCTCTCTCTCGCTCGGTTTTGGTTCGGCTCTGGCTCTCTCTTTTCCGGAAATCATTTGAAGGTAAAATAAGGGCTTCAAATGATTTCCGGGTCAAGGGTGAAAATTTGGTCAAACTTTAAGCATATTTTCCGGAAAATTGCATTTTCCAGCGCAACCAAACACAAGGAAAATTCGAAAACCATTTCCGGAAATGGTTTTCACCCAAAACAAACGCAGCCTTAATTAAAATAAATTATAATTATTTTTTTAATCCTAATTCTAAAATAAGTTTTGGTCACCACCGGTAAAAATTAAAAATAAAATAAAGGCGGGCTTTCAGTATTTTGGGCACCAGAATTTCTTTTTCTTTATTATTATTATTATTTTTTTCCCTTTTAACCCTAAATCCCCAATCACACGCCTCTCTCTCTCAGTCACACTTCTCCAACCAAAATCCTTTTCTTCAAACTTCTTTACACACAGACACAGTACACACACACACACACACTCTCTCTCTCTCTCTGCGTGTCTCAGAATTCTCACACTCTCTGTCCCTCATTTCTCGCACCATTCGTCTCATTTTTTCCCCTATGGCAGAGGGCGATAACCTCTTCGCCGGCCTTGTCGAAGCTCTCTTCGCCGGGTCGAAGCCTCTCTCCGCAAGCTTCACTTCGAGGGCTCCATCAGACCAGCGCTCCAGAACTTCTATTTGATCCTCAAACGCGGCGTCGAGGCTTCACCGGAAGATGGTGCTCGCTTAGGGCTTCAATCTTGGAACGACTCGCAGATTCAAGCCGTTGCTTCGATTGCTTCTGCGCTCGCCTCCGCTTCTTGATCTCTCTCTGGTGAAATTTCGCTTTATCTTCCATTTCGTTTCTTAACAATTCGGTTTTGATAATAGGAAAGTACAAATTCGGTTTGTGTGGCTTCTTTGGCAATTTATTATTTTAATTGCAAAGTTGTAGCCTCTGTTAGAGATTTTTGGGTAGTAGTGTTTTTATTTATGTGGCATGCATGTGTGTGTTCTTTTATGTTTCACTAAGTTCTAGAAAATGGGTTTTTTTTTTGGGTGGAATATTTTCATGCTTTTGGTTTTGAATTTGTTTTTTTTATTTATTTATTGTAGGTTTGGCCCTAGTGGATTGCTCTGCTAGTTCTGAGACTATTGGAGTAATGAAACAAGTGGTTGATTTGGGCTGTTGTGTTGTCATGGCAAATAATTTATGGTTCTTGTTTTCTTGGGTTGGCAAACTTTTTGGCATTTGATTGAGCTTTTTTTCAAGAATGTGAGTGATATTCGAATCTTTAGTTATAAATTATGAACTTTCATAGAAAATTACAACCAGGCTAGGTTTTTGTTCATTTGGAATTTCTGGGAATTAGGGTATTTGGTTGTTTTTGAGGCTTTCTGGTACTTGTAGAGTCTTTTAAGAAAATTTGAGGGACACCCATTTGAAAATTCAATGTTTATGTGACAGTAGTGGTTCAAATCTTCCATCATGTACTAAAGCTTTGTTAATTTAAGCCCAATTCTTTTTATTTTATCTTTTTTGAAATGGGTTGGCATAATTGATATTGTTTGTAGTTTAGTTCATATATTAATGCTTTGTTAGGTTGATGAGAAAATTTGAAATAAAAGAAGTAATATATTGATGCTCTGTTAGATTAACAAGAAATTTGAAAAAGTTTAGCTACTAAAATCTGAGGCTATGTCAAGCTGAATGCACTGTAAGAAATTAAGATGAATTTCAAATTGGTGGTGGACCATAGCTTGGCTATCGATGTGATAAGGTAAATTTTTTTGATTGGTTGCTGAGAAATTAAGATGAATAGTAGGAGAAGAAATATTTTGAAGATTAAAACAATTAGTACACATTTGTTTTCTTTAATAATAAAAAAAAAAAAAAACACTCATAGTCTATGAAACTTGTGTTTGCTATCTGATAGAGGAAGTGAGGACCTGCATGACTTTTGGCTTTCAATTGTGTTATGTATTACATTTTTATTTGGAATAATTTGAATTTTAACAAATACTCAATGATGTTTTTTTATTTTATTTATACTTAGCACTTTTACTCTCAGTTGTGTTAATTACTTAATTGGTTGTTTTTTATTCTAAGTGTTCTTTGCCTTTCTTCCTCGTAATGTTTTTATTATTATTAATTCTTAAATAAATTATAAGGAAAAACAGGGATGCTGGTATCCCTGTGAAATTCATTTTTTTTTATATATTATTATTATATGATTCTTGTTATTTCATGTGACTTTTGTTCTTCTTTGTCTCTTGACTGGCAATGAGAAGTCAGGTCTTGGAAATTAATTTTGAAGTATCTGACACTATGATTATCACTGACTTGATATCCACTTTGCAGATCCACGTGATGACCTCAGTGGAATGGATGTTGCAAGAAAGGTTCGGACATGGTCTTTTTTATTCGTGTCCAATATTATTGTCATGTTTTTTCTATTTATTTATATAGGCTTCTAGCTCAACATCATGTATATATATATATATATATATATATAAATATATAAAACCGAAGCCTCTGCAGCTCCCACAATTTTCCACGTCACCACTATTTTTTTTTTTTTTAGATTCTTTTTATTTTAGGTTGTTACAATAGTTTAGTTTAAGTGGGAGAGCATGTGGTTAAAGGATGAGGGCTTTTTGGGAAGGGTGACTTCTTGGTGAGAGTCCTATCATTTCCAAGGAACTCCTAGTTTTTCTTTGGCTAACAAGTTGAAGATGCTGAAATTGGATTTGAAGAGATGGAATGTGGAGGAGTTTGGTAATATAGGTCTTAGGGTGCAAAACTTGTGGAAGGATTTTAATGTGTTGGAAGTTATTGAGGAAGCTCGTGCTCTTACTGAGGAGGAAAGGAGGGTAAAGGATCGTATTCATGGAGAGTTAGAAAAGCCTATTTTGTTGGAAGAGATCTACTGGTGACAAAAATCTAGGGCTCTATTTCTTAAAGAGGGATATAGGAACACAAAATTCTTTCATCGTATTGCAAATTCTCATAGAAGATGCAACACTATCGATAGACTTATGGTGGATGGAGAGTTATGTTTGGATCAAGGGATAATTGAGGGGTGTATTACTCAGTTCTATAGGCAGCTTTACTCGGAGAATGTGGTACATCGACCTCTTTTGGATGAGGTTGTTTTTTCTAGAATTTTTGAGGAAGATGCCACTTGGTTGGACAGACCTTTTGATGAGGAAGAAGTTTTTGGAGTGGTCCATGAGTTCAAAGGTGATAAAGCACCAGGTCTGGATGGTTTTACAATGGCATTTTTTCAGTCTTGTTGGAGCACGGTGAAAAATGATGTTATGAATGTGTTTCATGTTTTTCATGAACATGCTGTGTTTGAAAAGAGCCTTAATGCTACTTTTATTGCTCTTATTCCTAAGAAAGTTGATGCCATGGATGTCCAAGATTTCGGCCTATTAGCTTGGTGGGTGGGTTGTACAAAATTATCGCTAAAGTGTTAGCCAATCGAATGCGAAGGGTGGTTCATGGTCTTATTTCAGAATCTCAGAATGCCTTTGTGAAAGGTCGTCAGATTTTAGACTCTATCCTTATTGCTTCTGAGTGTCTAGACAGTCGTTTGAAGGTAGGGATTCCGGGGGTGTTGTGCAAGTTGGACATTGAAAAAGCGTACGACCATGTGAATTGGGAGTTTCTCATGTTTTTGTTACAGCAGTGTGGGTTTTCTGAAAAGAGGAGAAGGTGGATCAGGTGTTGTATTTCAACTGTCAAATTCTCTATTTTGATCAATGGCTGTCCTTCTGACTTTTTTGGGAGTTCTAGAGGACTTTGGCAAGGTGATCCTTTATCCCCATTTCTCTTTGATATTGTCATGGAGGCCTTGAGCCGAATGTTGGTTGTGGCTACTGCAGCTGGTCAGTTTTCGGGTTTCATAGTTGGGAATGAAGCTGGTTCCTTCTTGTCGGTGTCTCATTTATTGTTCGCGGATGATACTCTTGTTTTCTGTGACACCGACAACACTCATATTACAGCTCTACGTGGGATTCTCTCTAGATTCGAGGAGATGTCAGGGCTGAAAATCAATTTAGGTAAGTTTGAATTGGTTCCAGTTGGGGATGTGTCTAATCTTCATAAGTTAGTGGAGATTTTGGGTTGTAGGGAGTCTGCTCTTCCGTTGAAATATTTAGGTCTCCCGTTGGGTGCTTCTTATAAAGATAAGACTATTTGGAATCCTATCTTGGAGAAGATGGAGCGTAGGTTAGTTGGTTGGAAGAGGTTATATATATCCAAGGGGGGTAAAGTTACCCTTATTAAGAGTACGCTCTCTAGCTTACTTATATATTTCCTTTCTCTTCTCCCTATTCCTGTTAAGGTGGCTAAGAGGATGGAGAAAATACAAAGAGATTTTCTTTGGGCTGGTATTGGGGATGATCGTAAAATTCATTTAGTTAATTAGTTTAAGGTTTGTAGGCCAGTGAAGAATGGAGGGTTAGGCATCCGGTGCTTGAGAAGGTTTAATTCTGCCTTGTTAGCCAAATGGTTGTGGCGTTATGGTTGGGAGAATGATGCCTTTTGGAGAAGGGTCATTGGGGCGAAGTATGGGAATGAGTGGGGTGGTTGGTGTACAAAATCTGTGTCGGGGGCTTATGGTGTGTGTTTGTGGAAGTGCATTAGAAGTGGCTGGTTGATTTTTTCCGAGTGCCTTCGGTATGATGTGGGTGATGGTACTCGTGTGAAGTTTTGGGATGATGTGTGGTGTAGGGATCGTCCTCTTAAGGAGGAGTTCCCAGACTTATATAATATTAGTAGGACAAGGGAGGCGTCGGTCTCTGATGTTATGTGCTATGTAAATGGGAGAGTTTCTTGGGACATTCAGTTTCGTTGCTTAGTGAACGATCAAGAGTCACTTTCTTTGGATTCGTTTTTGGTCTTGATCTATTCCACAAAGGTCTGGGGTGTTGGTGTTGACAATCTTTGTTGGAAGCCTGCCTGCAGCTGAGGTTTCAAGGTGAGTGGGTATTATCATTTTCTATCCCCATCTACGGTCATTCCCTTCCCTTGAAAAATGGTGTGGCAATCAAAGGTTCCTCCTTGAGTTGCTTTTTTCTCTTGGATTGCGGCTTTAGGTAAGATTTTAACTATTGATAATCTACGGAAGAGACACTTTGTTGTTCTAAAGTGGTGCTTTATGTGCAAAGGGTGTGGGGAATTTGTAGATCATCTCCTCCTTCACTGTCCTTTTGCTTTTGAGATGTGGAGTATGATCTTTTGCTTGTTTGGTATTTGTTGGGTGATGCCGCAAAGGGTAGCGGATTTGTTGGATTGCTGGTCTTGTAACTTCAGGTGACATCGTAATTTAGTTATTTGGAGGATTGTGCCGCATTGTTTGATGTGGTGTATCTGGCGGGAACAGAATTCGAGAAGCTTTGAGGATCGTGAGCGGTCCATTCTTGAGTTTAAGTTTTTTTTTTATTTTCTATTCTTCTCGAATGGTGTTTGGTTTTACCTTCTTTTTCTTGTATTTCCCTTTCTGGGTTGGTTGATCATTGTACTTTGTTTTCTTGATGTTCTTGCCTCTTTCGTACATTTTTAATTTACAGGGCTGTGTTTTTTCAATAAATTTTTAAGTTACTTATCAAAAAAAAAAAAAAAAAACAATAGTTTAGTTAAGTAAAACTCTATTAAATATATGTTTCAACCCAAACCCAACTACGAAATTTCATCTATGAATTCATAAACTAAAAACCCTACAAACGCATAGCCATCGAAAACTACAGACTCTCTTTCACCGGAGTAGTCTCCTTGCTTGCCTAAGATTCTTCTAATCAGAGCAACCGTTAATGTTGTAGAGTCTTTCTTGTGGTATTCTACCGTTTTCCTTAAACTCAGATGAGAGGTGTGGCAAGATATGCGTACTGGTTAAGGAAACTGTTTAATTGTTGCATATTTAATGCATGTTCTTGAAAATAATTTGTAAGTTTTTCAGTCAGTGAGTCTTGAAAAAAATGTCTCAATTATACTAGACTTGCGTTAGAGAGGCCATGACATTAGTTATAGGCTCTAGATATTGCCTTTTTTATGTCAAATTTGGAGAATAAGTATAGCAAGTGAGTACAAATGAGGAGTTTGAGTGACTGAAACTTCTTTAGCTATATTTTGTGTTTCAATTGATCACAATTTTATTTTTATTTTTTATATTTATAAATATTCATGTTTGATCGGTATCTTGTATAATTGCTACATAATACTATATCATTAATGTCATCTCCTATTTATAAACATTTAAGCTAACTATAATGAAATGAATATTTGAAATAATTTTTAAAACTACCACAATTAAAAAAAAAAAATTGTCAATGGCAAAAAAATTAACAAAAATATTTTAATACTCATATTTAATAGCTTTCTCGTGTATCGCATGGGTTAGCGACTAGTTAGTATCAAAAACATGCTTCCTATTACAGAGACCTTGAACTAGGCTGGTAGTGCATAATGCATGTTTCGATTTTGACTTGGTAAATTCATTTTGATTTGAAACTTTTACCTTTTGAGATAATCTTTCAATTGTGACAATCATGGTTTTTGAAGAACAAACAAGACAAAGTTTTGATAAGATAGCCTAAAGAAAAACTCTAAGCTTGTATAGCATTAAGGTTATTGCTCTATTTTGCTTGTATTATCACACTCTTTCAAACTAAAATATCTTTATTTTATAATTATGATGACGCTCAGTTGATGTTTATTAGTGCCGTCTTTTTTTTTTTTTTTTAAATCATATATTATATAATAAAAGTTGGGCTTATAAGTTGTGGTTGCTCTAAATTGTAGAAATTTTTTTAGAATTTTAAAAAAAGAAATATAATTTTTTTGTTCTTATCTTATTCTCCTATAATTTTTAAATTAATAAAAATCTTAATCGATTACAATCCAAACTCTTAATCTAATCCTTTCATTATTATAGTTTATAAGTTGATAAAAAATTTTAATTTAATTACAATTCAAACTTTTCATCTAATCCTTTTTTTATTTAAATTATATTACTACGTGTAAAAAAGAAAAAAAGAAAAAAAGAAACAACATAGTACACGTAAAAAAACAAAAAACAGCAACATTCTTCATCTATTCCTTTTTTTTTTATTTTTTTTTTTATAATTTGAATTATATTACTTTATGTCAAAAAAAAGCAACGTATTCAACAGAAAAATCTTCCTCTTTACACACGTGATTTTTTTTTCAGATAATTATTGTAACATCTTATTAATTCTTATCAACTTTTCTTCCATTGGTTTATCACTTATTTAGATAAAGTTAGGTTGATAACAACTTATTCTTCTTTGTGTGTTTTTTATTTTATTTTAGGTTTTAATTTCTACATTAATTGATAATAGATTTAAGAAAAAAAAATTCTATCCTACATTAATCACGTTTTCTTTTTATTTTTATTTATCTATTTATTTATTTTTATGTTACGTTCATATCAACATTTTTTTTCCTTTCATACTATTCATATATATTTATATATATTTAATTCAAATTGCATCAATTCTTTTTAACTCAAAAAAAAAAATGTTAATAAATCACCTTTTTTATTCTTATCAACTTTTTGTTTATGACTTTATCACTTTTTTTAGATAAAGTTATGTTTCTCAAAAAAAAATTTTATTTTTATTTTATAACTTTAAACTTCTAAGTTGATTATAATTTTTTCACATTTACTTATAATGTTTTCGATAAAGTTATGCATTTAGTATTATATATATATATATATATTTAAATCTATCCTATTTCCTTATTGCATCATTCACGTTTACTTACTTTTTTTTTTTTTTTTTTAAATTACGTTCATGTCATTGATGTCAACATTTTTTTTCATTCAATCTTTATGATATTTTTTTTTGGGATAAACATACATCCTAAGTTCTCTCTTATAATTCCTAGAATTGAAATCTCTCTCTCTCTCTCTCTCTCTATATATGTGTGTGTGTGTGTTTTTGTTTTTCAGTGTATTCTTATATATTCTTAGGCACGACTTATTCTTCCTCTTTTCTCTCCCCCATTATCAATAATTTTCATTCTCTTATAATTTCTATGTTGTTTAGAAATCTAACTCTCCTTTGTTTTTTTTCCTTATTACTTGGGCAATTTGATGTTTGTGAAATCCATAGTAGAAGTCTTTATCAAACCTACCATCCAAACTATTACAGTTATGTGTTTCTCTTCTTTGTTTTTGTGTGTGTGTTTTTTTTAAGGTTTTGCTTATGATTCATAAATGCAATTTTAAATCCATGAAATCTATTATATAAACCTCTATAAATATTTACGCTTTATCGATGATTTATTATTTAAGAATTGTCAAATTGTGTATTCTCTCCTACAATAAGGGTTCCATATGTATTTTTGTTATGTTTATATGTGCGTTATTAGATTAAATTAATTTTCTTGAGTAGTAAAACTTTTATTAATAAAAGGAGAATAATTGAGCAAAAGGATGATGTTTTAAAGATTTAGATTTTAGCTTCACAACTCTACATATTGAGAGAGTTTGAGTTTAAGTTTAATATTGATTTTACTTTTTAATGACACTCTTATGAAGATAGTTTTCTTGAGATTAAGCTAAAATTTTAGTAGTATAAAATTATATTTCCACTAAAATTCAATTTCAACTAAATCTAGAGTAAGTTTACAACTTTTAAACTATTGCTATATTAATTTTTGGATAGATACAAAAGTTTATTTGTTGATATCAAAACTATTGTGCGCTCTTTTGATGTGGATAGATACAAAACTATTGTCTGGGGTTTTTGATGTGCGCTCTTTTTATAAGTTGTTATCTAGTCCTAACACTGATGATTTTCCCTGGAAGGGCATTTGGTGTGCAAAGGTGCCTAAACGGGTGTCTTTCTTCCTATGGACAGCAGTTAATGATGGGATCCTCACCATTGACAATCTTGTCAACAAAGGTCAGTTTCTGGTTAATAGATGTTGTCTATGCTACTGTGAGGGGGAATCAGTGAATCACCTCCTGCTTCATTGTAAGTTTTCTCATGCCTTATGGAGTGAAGCTTTTGCAGTGTTTGGGATCCAATGGGTAATGCCAAGGTCAGTCAGCTCTTTTTTCTTTATGTGGAGAAACTGGTTTGGAAGGCACCGTTCGACCATTTGGAATATGGTCCCGGCATGTTTAATGTGGTTAGTTTGGCAGGAACGCAATACCCGCACTTTTGAAGACAAGGAGAGAACATTAGATCATCTAAAATCTCTCCTTTTTGGTACTCTGTTTCTTTGGGCTCGTATTTGGGGGTGCACGAATTGTATTTCTTTAACTGAGTTTTTAGCCTCTAGTTCCTTTAGTTCTTGATTGNCTAATTATTAATATAGTTTTAAATCTTTTAAATTTTTTTACATATATCTTTTTAAGTAAGCCGTGCAATGCACGAGCCTTTAACTAGTAATTTTTATAAATTTGGTTACATATGTTTTCAGATTGAGAGCTTGTACCCTGAAGTAATGGGATCGAATTTAATGTCTGTTGAAGACTTCCTGGACAATGGGTTGTTATTGCTTGACAAAGATATCCAAGAGAGGGTTAATAAGGCTTCTTTAAATGGAATGTGCTGCGTTATGTCTGTGTGATTGAGGGATCAAGGTAATTTTTTTATTCACTCTAAGAAAGATATGGACAATTTTATCTAAATTACTTTTTAATTGATTTTTGAAGGCGTATTGTATAATAAGCATAAAGTCACACAATGTTAAAGTTTTCATTAAGGAACAAAGCAAAGGTGGTTTTGATCTTGCAGTAGAGTATATGCATCTTAATGGAATCATTGTAGAAACACTTGTCACTTTTGTTGAAGTTCTTAGGATAATGATCTAAGGAGGTGTCATGATGGGGGAAAATTTTTTGCTGCCTAACAGTGTGATTGGAAATTTTGTTTCACTTCTCCCCAAAAGCATCCAATTTTGTCTATTTCCTTCCATCTCTTTTCTCTTCTCACCTTGTTAAATATTCACATAGAAGTGGTTAACATTATTACGCACTTCACTTCTCCCCAAAGTCTTGGCTTTGCCATTGCCCCTTATATATTTATTTTTTTTTTTCATTCGTAGATGTGAAGTTGGAATTCAAGAGCTTCCTAAGGATTCTCCATTGGGAAGACTGAGAGGAAGTGACAATGTGGTAAGTACTGTGTTTTTTCTTCTCGTTGTTTATTTAATGTTTCCCATTGTTTATTTAGATCTAAAGGGCTTTTTATTATATATCTTTCTTGAAGTTAAGATGTACAAATCTTGTGCTTGACATGAAAGTAGCTTTTCGTGATAACTTTTCTTTTTCGTTTGAAAGGCATGATTATGTTTTTATAATGATGCAGTGGGCTTAGATATATTGTGTAGGTAGTTTTAACACCTTGAGTTTCCAAGTTATTCTTTTTAGTATTTGGTTTGCCTAGGGTAGCACGTATCCACTGTATCTTCTACTTTGCCATTTTCTCTAACTATTCTCACATTTTTTAAAGAAGCAAACAAGATTCTCATAAAAAGTTATCTAATCTCTAATATAGGATGAATGGCATTTTATAAAGACTTGAACTTTTTACTTTTCATTAATAATTGTGTCTTTAGCAATGTTATTAATTTCGTTTCGGTTTGTATAGTGGAACAGAATATTTTGGTACCGGCCTATTTCGGCGTACTGTTTCAGGATGTTTCGGAGTTCCTAAATATATATATATATATATATATAACTAGATATTATTACTATTATATAAAGTAATGAATTTTATTTTATTTTTTAAAAAATCTTAAATAAAGTGGGATTAAAAAAATATTTATTTATAATTTTTCTACAAATAATACAATAAATATAGTGTATTAACTTTCACCTTAAAAAAAAAAATCAGTGAAGTGGATTAAAAAAATTATGTAAATATTTTTTAACTTTTTACTTATGGCATTGTTGTAAATAACTAAGTATCTATGAATAGTTTTTTAAGTGGGAAATTTCCTAGAAGTTTCCTCACCATTTCCATTAGCCCACACGTATATTTCCACTTACAATTTCCTCTTCATCTGATCTCTTCCTTTCTTCTACTTCACAAGCTTCTCTGCTTTTTTTTTTTTTCTTTTTTTTTTTTTTAATGCATCCTTAAGTCTTAAGTCTTCCTCACACAAACAAAGGCTAGAGCTCAACACGCCCATAGTATGGTGTCTCAAAGCAACAAGCATGAGGCTGAAGGAGAAATAGTGGCTTTGATTTTAGAAACATTCCAAAGCTTTTTTATTCAAAGCCTCATAAAAGTCTCACACTCCCTCTTTTTCTCTCTGGAAGTGGCAGAGACACAAGCTTGAAGAAGTGAGTTTTAATGGCAGCACTTGAGCTTTGTCCATGACTTGAAATTTTTTTTTTTCTTCTTCTTCGATCTGATGTGAATCTTATCTTTCTTCTTCTTCTATTTTTTTTTTCTTTTTTTTCTTCTATCTCTGTGAATTGTGAACTGTGAAGCAAACCCAAAACACATACCGACTGAATCTTTAGTTTCGGCTGGCATTTGCCGAAACACACCGAAATGACCGAAATGCCCCGGAACTAGCCGGATTTTGACCCGAGGTGGAACAAAGGGTATTCCGGTTCCGAATTATACACCGGTACAAGAAATTCCGTCCGTTCCGGTTAGAACGGAACAGAATTCATAACAATAGTCTTTAGAACCAAGACACTTGTTTGGGACATGAAGAGCCTATGTCATGCTACATGCTAATGGCGTTGCAGTGGAGAAATAGCTGATAAAATTAAATGAAGAAGCCCAACTAAATACATAGAACCATGTCAAGTCCCAAACAAAATCATGGAAAAGTTCTAATAGGCTTGATGAGCTATTATTTATATGCACTTGTTGAGTAATCTTGGTTTGTATGCACTTATTGAATGAGCAAGATGAAAAGTCCTAAATCTCTAGGATTTTTTTGTCATTCTATTTGATCCATTTATATGCACTTATTGAGTAATCTTAGTTTGTATGTAAGATGTTCCTCTGGTGCAACAATCTCCAGCTCTCCAAAAATCATCAGCATCCCATCAACCAAGCAACTTATAAATTTTATGTAGGCATTTGAGGACTTTTTATGTACAAAGAACTACATTTGAACAACCGCATTTTTTGCAAGTGTTGAAGGATATTTTTAAACACTTTGGAACTTTGATTATAGTATTAGATTAATTTGAGTGGTTGTTTTATTCAAAGGACCACATCTTTTTTTGTTAATCTTAAGATGGTGGTTATAGACAATGTTATGTATTTGACATTTGTGGTGTTGTTAATTAGTTATATTTGTGGCATTGTGTTAGTAGAGCTAAAACTATTATAGGTTCTTCGTAATAGGTTTGTGAACCATTTATTTATTAGCAAACAGTGGTTTTAAAACTAACTTAAAAAAAAAAGGAAAAAAAAAAGACCTATAGCGGCGGTCAAAAAGCGCCGCTAAATGTGTATATTTTATGTTTTAAATGAATCCCTATAGCGGCATTGTTTGCCCACTGCTAAAGGTAGACACCAATAGCGGCGTGCATGACCCGTCGCTAAAAGTCAATGTCATGAATTCTAAACACGTATGGCGGCGGTTTTATGCCCGCCGCAATAAACCTTCACCCGTTGCTAAAAGGTACATATATAGTGGCACTTTTTGCGACCGCTGCAATCGACCTATAGTGGCAATGCAACACTGACAGGGCGGCCTGCCGCAATAGCACCCGCCACTATAGGTTGAATGTATCTTTAGCGGCGCTTTTTTGGGCTTTAGCGGCGCTTCTGGCCCGCCGCAATAGCTCGTTTTTCTTGTAGTGAAAATAGTTAAAAACCTTTACAACATGATTCCCAAAAATCATCTATATCTCCCTTTTTTTGTCATGTATTGACAAAAGCAACCCAATCAAAAGATAGACAGTAAACATATACTATAGAGGACAAGTGAAAATAGAGAATCAAGAAAACACAAAAAAATTCAGCTCTATAGAAAATAGAGGCAACTCCCCCTATGAAGAATATAGGTTCTACAGTTTACTTCCCCTTTAAAAATTGGAAAAACAAAATAAGTTTTGGGAAAGATTTAGGAGGTGTAGAAAAATAAAGAAACACAAACCAAACTTAAAAAATAAGTTGAGAATACACATGGATACAAATATTCTCTGTTTCAATACATGCAAACTTTCGTGAGGTTCCCAAATGATACTGGTATTGATCCTGTGAAATTAAAATTAGTTGGTTATAAAATAAGTAAACTTTGGCAAGTTTTGTGAGGCTGGTAAAAAAATCAAGAGTTCTACCTTCAAATTTGTTGTAACTAAGGTCAATAAAATTGAGATAGTTCATATTTGAAAGTGATGATGGAACTTGGCCGGTAAAGTAGCTATTGCTGAGGATAATTCGAGTAACTTTGGTGAGGTTCCCAAATGACACAGGTATTGGTCCTAAAAAAATGCAATTTGTGAGATTCAAAGGATTTTCCAAGGATTGTTTATTCCTAATGGAAACTGAGGATGTGATCTTACCACAAAGATTGTTATTCATTAGAATTAAGGAAGAGAGCTCCTTGAGGTTCGAAAGTGATGATGGGATCCTACCACTGAGATTGTTCCAATGTAGATTCAAGTAAGAGAGTTCCTTGAGGTTTGAAAGTGACAATGGGATTGTACCGTTGAGGTAGTTACCTCCTAGACTTAAGGAAGAGAGTGCCTTGAGGTTTGAAAATGATGATGGTATTTCACCAATCAAACCGTTATCTAATAGATCCAAATAAATGAGTTGTGTAAGGTTGCCAAATGATACAGGTATTGGCTAGCTAAAATAACAAATATACAATCTTGAATGGTTTATTTAGTGCTTCAAAATAAATGATTTATTTGGAGTTAGGTATTTAAAGAAAATTATTTGAATTTTAATTTTTAACTAGCCTATAACACCATGCGTAGGCATGAATGAACTTAGAAATTATCAATAATTAGATACAAATTAATATTCTTACTTAGGTTGAATACTACTAAAAGTCATTTTTATATTTTTGTCAACTCTTTAAGAAAAAAGAAATCCCTTAAGGATTATTTGGTAGAGTATGCAGATTATTTATTATTTTATTTTAGAAAATAATAAAATATATTTTGTCACTTCTTAACTTCATTTTTGTTATTGTGGTACAATAAATTTATTTCATGTATGCATTTTTCAAATAAGATATGAACAACTAATTTTTTAGAGGATGGTAAATTTTTTCATTGAAATTTATATTTCAACTAATAATAATTTAATTTTTATATGAAAATCTTGATTAGTTTTAAGTAGATTGCAAGTATTTCAATTGGGTATTAAAATAGTTTTTAATATTTACAAAGAAGTATTACATATTCAAATGTTAGATAGAAGTGTAATAAATTTTAATTTCCTTACATTTTTTAAGTTAAGGTTCATGCATGTATTTGTAAAGAGACTAGACATGAAATAAGATATAAATGACTTGCACAAAATTAACTTATTTAAAATCTAGGCGACATATTGCATCAAATTAGAAGAAGTTTGTAGAAAATTGGAATGCAATTAGAATCAAATTTGATTATTGATTGAACTTTCTCTCAATTTTATTTAATATAATATACTCCCTATGTCCAGTTTGTTTGTCCTCTATTCTATTTTGGAGTGTCCCAAAATATCATCGTTTCTAAAATAAAAGTCAGTTTACTAATGTTTCTATTATACCCCTATTTATTTTCAAACTATTCGAAAAAAAAAAAAAACTAACAAATATTTAAAAAAAAAATCAATCTAATTGGGCACCTTTTTAGTTGTCTCATTAAGAATAACTCTTTTTTT
Organism: Quercus suber; assembly: GCF_002906115.3. Lineage (NCBI taxonomy): Eukaryota > Viridiplantae > Streptophyta > Magnoliopsida > Fagales > Fagaceae > Quercus > Quercus suber. Next base: position 423,217 of record NW_027069651.1, on the reverse strand, counting down.
TTTTTTTTTAAAAAACTAATAAATTTATTTAAGGATAATTTTGTAAACTTAGACAATAAATAATGTTTACCTAAAAAGTTGACTTTTTAAACAAAACAAACAAATTAGGATAGAGGAGTATATGATGAGTCCAAATCTTCTATCTCACTTTCCTGCTTCATTATAGACTCTACAAATAAAAAACATATCACATGTCCATCTACTTTATAATGCAAATTTATGTCTCTATTATTTTAATTTCCTAAAATAAATAATAAATTAATTAAATAACCCATCATATTTAAGTAATGAAAAGAATAAAATGTATAAATTTAGCATAGTAAAATAGATGGATATGTGGCATGTTTTATTTGTGGAGTATATAGTGGAGTAAGAAAAGTGTGATAAAGATTTAGACTCGTATATAATAATGATTCCACAATGAAATAAGGTGTAAAATGTCATTTTTTAACTCGTTGAAAAATCTTAAAATTCAAACCCCACATGAATTGTTTAAATTATTATATCAATGTCATCAACACGTATTTGCTGATGCAACTCCTTAATATTTTTCAATGAAGTTTATTATGGATTTTTATTAAAAAAATGTTTTCTCAAACCAACCAAAAGAATTTTAGATTTTTAGGTCCGTTTGTACGCAAGTTTAAACACATAATTTCAGTTTTTAAACATATTATACATTTTTCATAAATTTTTTATCTACATTTACTTTTTTTTAAAAATATTAAAATTGTTATTAAAACACGCGTCCCAAACGCCCTAAATTGAAAATAAAAAGGTGTGAATTTGTACTTACATCCTAAATTGAGTTTGCGTAAGTTTGTATGCCGAAAATGTCAAGATTGGCAGACTTCCACTCAATTCACAACCTTCGAGGAAAGGGATGCCAAAGAAGAAGACAAATTCATGAAAGAACTAAGTGAAACAGAGAACATGTCAGCAGAATCAAGATGAAGTTCCCTTAGCTTGGTCAGATTTGAACAAGCCTCTTCACAACAAATGTTTCGAGACTAACGTTATTGAAAGAGAGATCTAGTGAGGACAATTGGGAGAGGTGGGATAATTCAAGTGCGACTTTCCATTAAACTGGACTGAGAAAGGTTAAGATATCTCAACTTAGCAAAACGACCAAACCCAGATAAAATTTGCGAAGGATAAAAGTCGTTGAAAAGCGAGTGTTGAGATGTTGCAAGTAGGGAGATCAAAGAGCTAGCGTTGGAAGGGATGGGTGCCGTTAAGCAAACTACAACTGAGGTCAAGACCAATCACGTCCCCTCTCACACTGTCACAGGTAACCCATCCCATGAGCAACATCAGTGCCCTCCTTCCAAGACTCACTTTGATAAGAATCCTGACCATTAGAAATCCAATAGTCAGAAGCCTCTTCCGAAAGAGAAACAATTGCTTAAATTGGAGCAACGCAGAGCTCTGGTCATGGGAGCACAGTAGTGGTGAAGAAGAGTTGAAAGAAGATGATGATGATGAAGTAAGTTGAGAATAGAAGAGCAGCAAGAGGTAAAAGAGTTGAGAGAGCCATATGAACAACCTCATTGTTCCTGATGAGTTCATAAGCAGATATGTGATATGTGGACAGCTAGGATGTTAGTATCTTTTTATAGGAAAAAATGGGACAATTTTGCTCGCTTATTAGTCCACTTCTAATGTTTGGAGGCTAACAAGGACTATATGTACATCTGAGACTCGCGACATATACTTGGGGTCCCAAAATTGTTAAAATGGGGCGGGGCTTTGTGATCACAAAGGGTCAAAGACTTCACATTATAACTTGCTTTATTTTATTGTTTTTATTTCTTTTTTTTTTTTTTTGGTAAACTCGAAAGGAAAAAAGAAACTAGCTAGACAACGGGATATCAGGACACAGCCTGTTGAAAACCATCCCTTGGCAATCAGCCTTCACAAGAGGAATTAAGTCCACAGGAGGACAATAGTGAATAACAAAGCTCAAAGCTTGACTAAGACCTAGACTAGCTAAGCGATCAGCACACCTATTGCCTTCCCGGTAGCAGTGCTTGATGTTTACATGGGGAATTTGAGCAGCCAGATGTTTGCAGTCCTCAAACAGAGGAGAAATAACAGAATTAGAGAATAAAGGATTGTTAAGAGCATCAACTAACGCCTTTGCATCAAGCTCAATGATAACAGCGTTTATCTTTAAGTGCTGGCAGAGAAGAAGACCATCTCTAAGGGCCCAAGTTTCAGCCATGAAGCTGTTTGCATTCCCGATCTTTCTAGAAAACCCCAATATCCAACTGCCCCATTCATCTCTGATCAGACCTCCTCCTCCTGCCGAGCCCGTGGAAGTACTTGCAGACCCGTCCGTGTTGAGTTTCACCCAACCCGAAATAGGCTTTTCCCATCTAACTTGTTTGATAATCATACGGTTATTGCCTCTTGGATGAGTAACACACAGCATATATTCCATGGCTTGGGATAAAATCACCTTGACAAGACTTGGATTCACTCCCTTATTGTTGAAAACAATTTGATTCCTCTGTTTCCATAAGGACCAGATTGCAAAAGGAAAGATGATGTGCCAAGGAATACCTTTTATGGAAAGATTGCTCTTACCATTTGAATTAGAGACCAGCCAATTTCTGGTGTTTTGAGAGAAGAAGAGAGGGTCAGAATTTTGGATACCCAATTGAAGCCAGACATGTTTAACTACCTGGCAATCTCGGAGAGCATGGGAGATAGTTTCAGCTTGATCATGACATAAAGGGCAGGAAGCATCTGTAGGAATACCTCGGCTAGCAAGACAATTCTTAACCCCGATGCTATTGTGCATGCATTTCCAAAGGAACATTTGAATTCTAGGAAGGGTTTGGAGTTTCCAAATCCAAGAACCTGGAAAGGACTCATCCTCCATCAGATTTGAGGCTAAAAGGTAAGCACTTTTTAACTCGAACTCACCCTTAGTAGAATATTTCCAAGCCATTTTATCCTTACTCCTTGCCACAATGGGGACGGGCACTGCTTGAACATCTGCTTTGATTTCAGGAGGCAGCTCAAAGGGAAGTTTGGACCAATTCCACCCAAAAGGGGCAGCCAAATCCTTAATGGTAAGGTTGACCGAGTCTTGGGGGAGGGGTCCTTGAATCCTTGATCTGATGTTGCCAAGGTCTGACCAGCAATCAGCCCAGAAGTTGAGCTTGCTCTCATGACCTGGAATCCATTTGATCCCTTCCTTAAAAATAACTTCACTTTTCTTCAACCCTTTCCAGGTGGGAGAGCTTGAAAGCTTAGCCTCGCTTCTAGAATTAATCCTCTGCCTCGTACAGTACTTGAACCTAAGAACTTTTGCCCATTGAGCTTCTTTTTCAGTGTGAAATCTCCAATTTAGTTTAGCTAGTAACGCCGAATTTCTTCCTTTTGCCGTTTGGAGGCCCAACCCACCCATATCCTTGGGTTTAGTCACTTCACCCCATCTGACCCAGTGCATTTTCTTTTTATGATCTGAGGATCCCCACAGAAAATTTCTATTGACTCTATCAATACCTTCCAAAACCTTGTTAGGCAGCAAGTTACTTTGCATCACATAGCTAGGGATGGCCGAGGTTGAAGCTTGGATGAGAACCAATCTACCAGCCATGGAGAGTAAGTTGGCTTTCCAACCAGCCAATTTTTTCTTAACTTTGTCTAACACAAAACTGAAATCATGTCTTTGCCTCCCTGGGTGTTTTAAAGGGAAGCCTAGATACTTGCCAAGGTTGGAGGTGGAGTTAAACCCTAGAATATCAGCGAGAGCTTCTCTTTGGTCCTGATCAACATTGGGTGAGAAGTAAACCCGGGGCTTGGCTTCACTCACTTTTTGCCCTGATCTTGCACAAAACTCTTGGAGCGCAGAATTAATGGCAGCACAATTTTCCGGGTCTGCATTAGCAAAGAGTACTAAGTCATCCGCGAAAAAAAGATGGGAGAAGGCCGGGCCACTCCTAGATGCTTTGACGGGGATCCAAAGTTTGGCAGCACATTTTTTATCTATTAAATGACCCAAAAACTCCATGCAAAGAATGAAGAGATAAGGGGAAAGGGGATCGCCTTGTCTAATTCCTCTTGATAGCTTAAAGGCTTCAAGGCAGCCCCCGTTGAATAGGAGGGAGGTGGACACCGAGGTCACACAGCTCATGATAAGGTCAATGAGCTTGTTAGGAAAGTTAAAGTTAATAAGAATTTCTCTAATGAAGCTCCACTCAATTCTGTCATAAGCCTTTTCCAGGTCTATCTTGATAGCCATGAATCCTTTATTTCCTTTGGCTCTTCCAATAGTATGAATTAACTCCTGGACTATGATGGCATTATCAACGCCTCTCCTTCCAGGAATAAAGGCTGTTTGGTAAGGCGAAACAAGCTTGTCCAAATGCGGTATGATTCTGGCAACTATGATTTTGGAAATGATCTTATAGATGGAGTTGCAAAGACTAATGGGTCTATAGTTCCCGATAGTTTCTGGACCTTGAATCTTCAGGATAAGAACAATGTGCGTATTGTTGAGGTACTCCGGAATTTTCCTCTCAATGAAAGCTCTTTCCACTTCCTCTTTTACCGAATCCCCCACAATTAGCCAAAACCTTTGGAAAAAGCCTGCATGAAGCCCATCCGGACCCAGGGCCTTAAACGGTTTCATAGACCACAAAGCCTCTTTAATTTCTTCTGTGGAGACCACATCCTCCAAGGACTGTTTTGCTTCATTTGAGAGCTGCACATGCCATTGATCAAACATAGGAGGTTTCCAATAGACTACCTCCTGAGAAGTAGTGTAGTAGTCCGTAAACCCTCTCCTAAAGTACTCCATAACTTCCCTTTCCTCAGTTATCCACATCTCCCTGTCATCTTTAACTGAAGCAATGCGGTTTCTTTTCCGACGTGCAAGAGTTGACATATGATAGAAGGAGGTATTCCGGTCTCCTTGGATCATCCAGTTTAGTCTAGATTTCAACATCCAAAGATCACGCTCTTGGTCCAAGATGCTCTCAAGTTCTTGTTGTAGCAAATTTTCCAAGTAGATTAAAGAGCTGTTCGGATTATTATATAGCGCCTTCTGAACACCATAAATTCTGGCCATAATTCTTCTTTTCTTCTGGTGTATGTACCGAAATGGTTTTTGTTCCATGCTGTTGCTTCCCTCGAAAAACTGTCAACAGCCTCAGCTAAGTTCCTATTTCTACTCCAGGCTTTAGAAACAATGGAAGGGAAGGAAATGTCAGATAACCAAAACTCTTGGAATCTAAATGGCCTGTTGAGCTTCACTGATCTGGCTGGGAAAGCTTCCATAAGAACTGGGCAGTGATCAGAGTGACATCTCGTAAGGTGAGTAACTTTAGCATCCGGGTGGAGGACGCACCAACTCGGGTTCATAAAGAATCTGTCAATTCTTTCTAGAATTAAATTGTTGAGGTCTCTTTTATTAGTCCAAGTGTACCTCGGACCCGAGAATCCCATATCCACCATGTTGCATCTATCCAGACAATCCTTAAAAGCCAGTGACCTGTTAACACTAACACCTCTACCCCCGAATTTATCTTCCTCAATCAGGGGCTCATTAAAATCTCCAGCCAAAACCCACAGCAAGTTATGTAACTCTGCAACTTTGGCTAGATTTTCCCACAGGATGCATCTCTCCTCACTCCTAGGACTAGCATAAATAGCAGAGAAAATCCAAGAGAGATTAGAGGATCGTACCTTGACTTCAACGTGAATTTCCTGTTCTGTTTTGGCCAGAGCTTCCACCTCTACTTTATTTGAATTCCACAGTAACCATAAACCGCCAGAGTAGCCAATGGTCTCTGTATGAATTGCCCCATCCATGGGAAGCCTGTCAGTAATTGCCTTAGCTCTATCTCCACCTATTTTGGTCTCCATCACCACAAAGATGGCTGGGTCATAATCTTGAATTAAGTTACGGATATGCCCTTGAAAATTGGGCTTCAAGGCACCCCTACTGTTCCAAATTAGTACATTCATGGAGAATCAGAGAAATGGACACAGGACACGCTTCAGGAAGACGAGGGAACTCCATTTCCCTCTTCCAATACCATTTGATCATCTACGCAGCTTTCCCCTTTACTGATCGAAGACAGAGCAGAGGACTGAACTTCCATATTTTCTTTGGCCTCACCTTTAATGGTACCACCTTCATTCTTCTCTTTAACCGTGGCAAGGGCGAGCTCGTCACCTCTTCCATCCTGAGTTGAAGTCGGGATCTCACTTGCTTGGAGCAAATCTTTGTTGTTGAACTCTAGGCTTTCGAAGTTCCTCTTCTCCGTGTTTCCATTCTTGCTGCTTCCCTCCGCTTTAGACGATGTCGAAAATTCAAAGGATGGGTTTCCTGTGTGGTTGGAACCATGGCTAGTGGAAATGGGAGGAAAGTGTGAGAGGGAAGTGAGCTTTTCAGCTAGACCTGAAAGCTGATGAGTTACGGCGTGACTATGGAGAGTACCAGTTGAAGTGCCTCTGGCAAAGGCCTTTTTGCCCTTCACAGATAAAGGAAAAGATAGTTGCTTACGTGTTGATGGGCCTTTTTTTGTGTCATGCTCTTGCTGGACTTCAAAACGCTTAGAACTTCCACCGTCAAATAGCTTCTCAACTGGGCCTGCCCTCATAGTTTCTTGAAGTTTCGTTGGATAAAGGGGGGATGGGTTTGGGATTTTGGAGGCCCATTTCATTTTCTCCTCATTAGAGATTGTCTTATCCTTAAAATACCTCTCTCTTTGTGGCAAAACATTGCTGGGACCACCAAAGAACGTGTTCCCTTTATCCGAAATTTTCGGATCAAAATGGCGTGATGAAAACTCGGTAGTGCTGCTAGTGCCTCCTGTATTATGTACTGACCTTGTCCCTTTCTGACCTTGCCGTTTCCTGCTCACAATCATCCAAGGCCCGTACATTCCCTCTGTGCTCGTTTCCTCGCATGCGTTATGCATGTTGTCCACGTGGTCATCGCCAACGTCGTTTGCCTAAGCACCTTGTACATCCTCTGTCGATGCTAACGGCTCCTTCTCCTTTCGAATGGTGTACGGACATGCTTCAACTTTGTGGCCTACTCTGCCGCAGGAAAAACACAGCCTTTGGATACCCTCATAGGTAACCGCTTGTTCAAAACGGCCGATTAGGATGGTATTGATAAGGGCTTTGTTGATGTCTATTTGAACGCAAAGTCTGGCGTATCTTCCCCGTGCCTCCATGGCTGTATGTGAGTCAATCCTCAATACCTTCCCTATAGCTTCCCCAATTTCCTTCAACACCTCTGTTTCGTAAAGTTCAAAAGGAAGCTCATTGAGCCTAATCCAAACAGCTACAGACGACACCGTTGTGGACGATGGTTTAAAAAATGGCTCCCATGGTCTCAATGAGAGAAAATGGTCTCCAATGAACCATGGACCCTTTTTAATCACCTTCTCAAGGTCATCCTTGGCATAAAACCTGACTAGGAAGAACCCATAGGTGAGGTCGACGCAGTCCAATCTCCCTTCAGGTCTCCATATCTGATTAAGCTTACTTTGCATGAAGTTTAGACCCACTGTTCTCCCAACAATCTTGACAATAATGGCCTTTGCCCATGGCCTTCGTATGCGTCTTTTTGTTTCCTTGGATAGCTTGATTTTCACCACTCCTTCCTGACCGGAGTTGGTGATTTCACCGTTATCATCATCCGAATCGCTGTCCTCATCCATTTGGTCAGTCAAGTCAAAAGCTTGTGCGTAAGCCCCCGGTATTTCTCCCATGAGCTTATCCTTGAACGATGAGTTGGTGTTGGTTCCGGTAAACTGATGCTCAGGTGGCGGAGACCCAGGCTGAGTTCCGCCATTAAACTCGGCATGGCTGGTGTCTTTCACTTTTTTATTGCTACGGGTGAGCTCGGCCTCCTCTTCTCTGGAGAGCGTGCGTGGTTGCATGGTCGTTTTTTTTGTTTTTATTACTTTTTTTTGAATAGTGTAACTTGCTTTAGGAAAAGGAAGAGGAAAGCGTGAAAATGGGCCATGCATTTACCAAGTTTCGACTCTATTATCTTGCATTTTAAGTCAACTTTAACAAAAGAATCAGAGTCAGGGGCCCAACATAAAGAAAATGGGCCCTTGTGTTTTCAAAGACTTGGTCTAACCGTGTAACTTGCATCTATAACTAAATATTTTGTGGGAAGAAATTAACCACTTAAATTTTTAGGACAATAAATAGTTTATTACAGTATTAAAGCAAAAATTTTTAAGTTCAATCACTGTCTACATTCTATCTCTCATGTAAATTGTTAAAATTTCATGTGTTTAGCTTCAATTATTAAAGGAGAGTTTGGACACACACATAAGTGAGAGTATTAAAATTATGGTTAAGTGATTAAATTCACAATTTTTTAATAGTTTAAAATTTTAGGACAATCAGTAATTTCTCAAAAGTTGCACAAAATATTTTGGCAATTAATAAATGATAACTGATGGTGCCAGAAAACATCAAGTCCAAACACTCGTCCGTATGGTCGTCCACCTCAATGCTCAGCTGTGCTTAATACCCTCGTCCCTCCGTTACCACCAATGCCCGTTTAAGCTCGTCCAGTGTAGGACGAGCGGGCTGCATATCTCGTCCTTCAGTAATGACGGACGAGATGGATAATAGAGAGCTAGACCTCGTCCATCATTAATGACGGACGAGGTCAATTCACAGACGGACTAAGCACCCTTTCAGCCAAAAGCTGCATCGCTTAAGTCTCAACACAGTTTCTGAAGAGGTAACCCTTGTGGCAGTTATGGAAGTTATACACTGAATCCTCCAAACTCTACAACGATTGGTAAAGGTAACTGATTTCTACTGCTATATAAAGGCCTGTCTCTGCAAAGGTAAGGGGATCTTCTTCTTTTCTATTCTTTCTCCGGAAAGAACTTGAGAAACATAAAAACACAGTTTTCCTATCCTCCAGTTTTCTAACTTTACCATCGGAGAACCAAAGGCCGGCCACAACCGGTCTTCTCTGCTGACTTTCTTTGTTTTCTCAGGACTCATCTTACTAGATCAAGAACATCCGAAGACATTCCAGCCCACTGACTCCTTAGAATTCCTTTAAATCTATCAGAATTTCTTGGGAAGTATCAATAACTAGTGATGCTTAATAGTAACACCGCGCACCTTTGATGCGGTGGTCACTCCACAACTATAAATACTTGTGGAATGTCGGGGGTAAGAGCCGGGATTCAAGTCTCCCGGAGGAAGTTTTACACACATATATACTTAGATTAGGCTAGAGTAAAAATTCTGTCTTATATAAAAATAAATATATAAATAAATAAAGTAGTCCTCGTTCGCTCATAAAATTCAGGTTGATTGCAATAAAATCATAAGATATGCATCACCTGTAATGAATTAGAGGAGGCTTGTTTTTCAGATTCATTAAAATCAGTAGTGGGTATTTAGCAGTTTTGTAGTTATGAAAACATATAGTTTTAATGAAACTGAAAAACATGCCTTCTATAATTCATTGCATCAGGAAGTTTTTTAAGTTTTTACAAAAAATAATAAGTCTCTAATGATTTATATATATATATATATTAATATCAAGGTGAATTTCATGAGTGAATTGGGGCTACTTGATTTAGGCAAGACTCAAGAGCGTCAAAAACCTTTTGTGCAACTTTCTTCCCAAAAAAGAGAAAGTCAAGTCTTTGAATTCACATGACCGATTTACTTTATTTTGGGACCCTTAAATCTTTTAATATAGGAATAGTAAAGAGTAAAATGCAAGTTATTCATGTCAAGTCTTGCTAACTACATTCTCCTTTTCCATTTTTATAAAGAAAAGAAATCTAACAACTTGTCCAAAAGCAAGTTATTACATATTCAAGTCTTCGTAATCACATCATGGCCCTGTTTCACCATTTTCATTGGAAAACTTACATGTTTGGCTCTTTGGACTCAAGTCCCTAATAGTTTAGGAGTCACGAGACTCACGGCATACCAAAATGGGACCCCAAAAATAAAATTGTGAAAAGGGGCCTTGTGATTAAAGAGAGAGAGTGTCTAAGACTTCATACTACAACTTGCTCTAATTTATTTTATTTTATGTATTTTTGAATAGTGTAACTTATTTTAGGAAAAGTTGATTGTCTTTTCATTAGAAAAATGCATAGAAAAAGAAAAAGAAAAAAGAAAAAAGAAAAAGAGAGGAATGAAACTGTCAAAGTGGGCCATGAAATTACTAAGACTTGAGTCCATTCTAGTAACTTGCATTTTAAGTTGCCATTAATACAAAAGAACCAGGGGCCCAAAATAAAGAAAATGGGCCTTGTGATTTCAAAGACTTAACTCTGAACAGTGTAATTTGCATCTCTACCTAATTTTTATGGAAAGAAAATTGTGAAACTATTAGTTAAGTGAAACATTTCCAAACAACATAAAGATTTTGGGTTAATCAATAGTTTATCATTGTATTAGAGCAAGATATTTTAAATTCAATCTTTGTCTCCAGTCTCCTCTCTACCTCCAATGTATAATCTTAAAAATTTCACATGTTGAGCTTCACTTATTAAAGAGGGTTTGAGCCCATACGTTAGCGGGAGTATTAGAATTATAATTAAGTAATTAAATTTAATATTTCTTAATAACTTAAACTTTTAAGACAATTGGTAATTTATTAAAAGTTGCACAAACATTTTTGGCACTTAATAAAAAGGTGCAAGGCTCCAAACATCAAGAAATATTCACAAGTGTGCAAGGCTCCACTAAAGTTTAATAATTATTCTCTAAAAAAAAAAAACACACACACACACACACAATAACAAATTAATTAAAATTCCTTTGAATATTCTCAAAAAAACAAAAATTAAAAGTTTAGCATTGGCTAATCTTCAATATCAGCAACTATTGTGAAAATAAACTCATTAACGCAAAATTAAAGAAGTGAGAAGAAAAATAGACAAAGAAAATTTACGTCCACATCACAACAACAACAAAAGTAAATTTCTTAGAAAATCAAAACGGTTAGAAAACCTCAAATTTTAAACAATCCAAAAATCACTAAACACTGGAGTAGTTTCTAACATTTATTAATGCAAGCTCAAAAAAAAAAAAAAAAAAAAAATTTATTAATGCAAATCGTAATACTCTTCTTACACAAACCACCTCAACGATAAACCAACTACTCCTCAAAATCTAAAATAGAGAAATAAGGGATGAGCTCCCCAACTAAGCAAGTAACCAATTTATTTATTTTTTTTTTCTTTTTTTGAGAAGAAGCAGGCAACCAATCTAAACTAGCATGATCAAGCATATATACAAGTAAAATAAATAATTATTCATAAGATAAATATCATATACTTAAAAATTGTATTTCAGATTAATAAGAAAAATAAAATATAATTTGCAATAAATTCCAAATATTAAAATTTTCAGCCAACTTATGTGATTGATCGAATTGATATCAAATAATCAATTTGATTTTGAGATTCTAATAGGCTTAGATAATTTTCTAGAAAATGAAAAGAGAGCGTGTATTACTGTAAATGAAAATTGAAAATGATCAAATTCATATGAAAATGCAGAAAATATTGGTCGAGAATGTGAGTTTTGGTGAAAAAAAAAAAATGCAGGGCCAAACATATAAGTTTCCAATGAAAGCCGTAAACAGGGTCATGTAATTACGAAGACTACTTGATTCTAATAAGAAAAAAGAAAAGGCTACGGAGACTTGAATATGTAACTTGCTGGGCCAAAATGGGCAAATGCCCTTTTCGTGCAAATTAAACAGCTTTCTGCCATTTTTCCCAAACTAATTAAGAAAATACCTCTCTTTTGAAACTTGATTTTTTTCAAAATCGAGTTTAAAAAAAAAAAAAAAAAATTTCTAGAGACCTATAGTGGCGTTTTAAGGAGCTTATAGTAACATTTTAAGGACCTATAATGGCATTTTGGAACTCGAACTCCATGAACTCCACTATGAATTATATTTTAAGCGAATTTGCAATTACTTGTTTGTTTACATTTTAAACCAGTAATAAATAAAATGTAACAAAAAAAAACTATCAATAAAATTTCACCCAAAAAAAAAAAAAAATCATTACAGCCATAGGTCTAAAAAAACCCCGACTCTGACTCTAGATCATGAGAAATTTTTGTAAATTTAACTGAATTTATTTTTGTATAATGGAAAAAAGGTGTTACTTAATGTTATTATTTTAACATATCTTATACATTCTACATAACCTTCTCATATAGCAATTTACAGCATTATCTGCACATCGTGCGCGGGTCCTCGACTAGATTATATAATTAGTATAGCAATTATGTATTTTTACACAATTTTACATGATTTGATGTTGATAAATTTTTAACTTAATTGGCTAAAATGTGATATATATATATATATATATATATTATACAAGCACATATACAAGTTTTGTTAGAGCATTAGCATTAGAGGTGTAAAACCCTTCAAATTGCTATTTTACATTCTTAGAGGTCCAAAACATACTTTATCTGGTTGTTATTGCTCCAACTTTCTAGCAATTATGAGTAGTAAGTTTGTACTTTGTATATATACAAACTACTGTAGCATTGTTGTAAAACAAAAGTATTTTATTTTATTTTGCTTGTTTTAAAGGATGAGATAGAAAAGGAGTGGAAGAGAGAGCAAGAGTGGGGATAGAGTTAAAAAATAAGAACTGAAATGTTGGTTAAATTATAAAATAAGATGGAAAAATAAATAAAAATATCTTTTAAATGTGTAAAATAGATATTTTTTTAAATACCCGAATGCTTATCTGTTAATGTTTCCTATATTTTATTTTTTTTGGATACTGTAACTTTTGTTTTTAGGGAAAAAAATGGGTGTCTTTTCCTTGGAAAAATGGGCCATGCAATTACCCAGACTCGAGTTGACTCTAGTAATTAAATTGCATTTTAAGTCTTTTAAGAACGGAATCAGGGGCCCCCAAAAAAAAAGAAGAACGAAAAAATAGAAAAGAATTAGGGGCCAAAATAAAGAAGACCTTGTGATTCCAGAGTCTCCGTTGTAACTTGCATGTCTCGTTATCTCTACCTAATTTTGTTTTGGGGAAGAAAGTTGCACAAAATTTTTTTTGGCAATAGATAACCACTTATTAATCAGTGACGCTTGTTTAAATAGTCTAGTCCCCATTCAGTCATGAAATTTACATTGATAGAGGACTGTATCTATTTGTGATGCATTTTCTCTGTTTTTTTTTTGCAAAATATCTGTGTATTTTTTTTTTTTTTTGTTGCAAAATGGGGTACAAAAATGGTGATGAGAGGCCTTGTGATTATGAAGACAGCACACTGTAACTTGCTTTAGGAAAAGTTAGGGGGGAAAATCTTTAACATAAAATATTAAAGAAATTAGGTAGTTTGTATGAAAGAAAACAGCTCCTTTGAAAAAATGCATGAGAAAGAGGGTGGTTGTTGAAGACTAAAACAGGGAAACAGTAGTCCCATCATTGTGAGAATGGACCATGCAATTTACCAAGTCTTGATTCAACTAGCATTGTAAGTCACTTTACTCTTTTTTTTTTTTTTTGCTAAGTAAAAAAGGATCCTAATGTGAACTTATCAACCCTATAAATATAACGTGACGATAAAGATAATATCACGTCTACTATCAAAGTCTTGATAGAGCTATTATTGTGGCCGGGCACAACAAAACGCTATTGCATCTCTACCTAATGGTGTAACTTGCATCTCTACCTAAATTTTTAATAGAGACTTGAACTCTAATGGTGTAACTTGCATCTCTACCTAATTTTTTTTGGGACGAAAATTGCACAAAAAGTTTTTCACGATTGATAACTAGTAACACGTGTCTAAGTAGTCCCTTCAGTTTCAGTCATGAAATTCACGTGGATAGCATAAAAATAAAAAATATCATCAAAGAAACTTGTTAATGTTTGTTAAAACTGCAAAAATCTATTGGATGCATGATGCAATGAATTAAAGGAGGCACGTTTTTCCATTTCATTAAAATTTATATGTTTTCTTTTTTGAGAATCTGGTAAGTAAATATTTTTATGTTTTCATTAACTAAGAAAATGCTAAATACCCACCACTAAGTATATGTTGTGTACTTCACCAAATATATATATATATGTTGTGTATCTCTGACTTGCTATGAGAAACAAGATTATTTCAATCCATGCATTGTTTTAGAAGGTAAAAAAAGGGTTAAAATGATAGTTAAGTAGTAATGAGTAAATGACTTTCTTTAAAGTGTCTTATGTCTGTGATTTGAATCTTACTTACCTATCTTAAAACAATGAATTAAAAAAGAAAAAGAAAAAGAAAAAAGAGAGAACTAATGTAATTTATGTGATTTAGAGAAATTACTCTAATATTTATCAACGCAATATATAAGATAGACACAAGACAACGGCCAAACATCAAGAAATATTCACAAGTGTGCAAGCCTCCACTAAAGTTTAATAATCATTCTCTAAAAAAAAACTCAATAACAAATTAAAATTCCCTTGACTATTCTCAAAAAAACAAAAGTTAAAAGTTTAGCATTGTCTAATCTTCAATATCAACAACTGTTGTGAAATAGACTCACTAACAGAAGTGATAGGCCAAAAACGTATTGACCCCTTTGTAATTAAATGAATTGATTAATTAGCCAAGTTATTAATTAATCAAATTAACATGCAAAGCACATGGTAGCACAAACAAATCACCAATTAAACTAAGTGCAGCAGAAAATAAATTGATACGGTGATTTTTTTATGAATGGGGAAAACTTACGTGCCAAAAACTCCAGCGGGTGATTTTAAGATTATGACTCTCGAAATTCCACTATTATCACAATAAGCGGTTATAAGTAAAGGAATCACAGCACCTTATACCAACCTGCAGTTGAACCCTTACCCTAATACCCAATTGAACTTGTTCTGTAGTGACAATTTCTCCTTTTGATGCATGGCTCCCAAGTACGTGACTAACCAATTGCACGGATCCCCATACGCGACTTCAATCACCAACTAGAGAAGGTTTTTGGTTGCAAAGTTCTTCAGTTCATCCCATACGATGAAGATCAAGAAGATGTTTGGTCACAAAACCCTATGGTGCACATACACAGCAACTTCTTTAAGAATGATGAACCAGGGCGAAACTTTGTCTCCGGTCACAATTTGCTTGAACAAACTTTGCTCAATACTTGTGCAACTTGTGAACTCTTTGACGACCCTTAAAATAATCATTTTATATGTCTAGGGTTAGGAGAAAAGAAAGCCCAAAGATACATTCACGGATCCTAAGAAAATCATATCTGAATTTTGAAATTTTTAAACTTCGACAGATAGGAGGTGTCGAGCAGGTGTCGAGCACACAGAGTTGAACAGCTTCTTAAACCTCGACACATGCTAGCTGTTGAGCTTTAATAAACTTACATTTCTTAGCTTGTTTCTTAGATAGACTTGATGACTTCAACACTTGATCTTGAAATACAGTTTCTTGAAGTAATAAAAACATCCTAGATCTACCCAATTACAAATAAAGTACGTTTTGTCAAACGATTAGCCAATTACATAAAAGAATGACATATGTTCTTAACAAATGAACCATATATGTCCTAACAAGAAGATTAAAGAAGAGAGAAGAAAAATAGACAAAGAAAAATTTATATGGTTTGGCAATATGCTTACATTCACAGACAATGACAAAGACAGTTCCATTATAAAATAAGGAGATTACAATAGTAGCAGCAGGACCCTATTGCATTTGCACTAGTCTTGTAACACTACAATTTCTCACACAATACAATTCAAGCCCTAATATAGTAAATATATACTAACAAAGTCGGCTAATGTATTCTAATACAACTAAGACCTGATTTCTTTGTGCGGTGATGTATTAACTCCAAAACCAAATAAGACATGGTTTCCTACTTTCACTAGAGCAAACTCTCCACAACAACAACAACAAAAAAAATTATTAATGCAAATTGTAATACTCTTCTTACACTATGAAGGTTTGGTTAAGAGAGAATTCTCATTAACTTGGAAAATAACGATTACACAGATGTTTATATGGGAAAAACTAACAGCTAAGCATACCTAACTTCTAGCTAACTACTTTCTCAAAAAAAAAAAAAAAAAAAAAAAAAAAAAAACTCTAACTAACTAAATACACTGTACANTGATCACCCTTGGCAGTGCGCGGCCTAACATGTTAGGATCTTAGGAGCCATTGAGGACCTTAACCGCCACCTAGGATTGGGGCTCACTTGGCTTGACGTGGTGCACATGTATGAGTTCCACAGCCAGCAAGGAGCGGGATATTATTTAAAATCCCATTCCGACATTGTTAGGGTTATTTCCTGCCTCCCTAAATCCAATAAAGGGATGAAGGATGACTACGTGATCATCTTGAGCGCGTGGCATGACGGCCTTACTGTCCGACCAGACCAAGAGAGCCAGGTGGGACACATTAGACTTAGGCACACTAACCATGGGCTCAGGATCTTCGTCTTTTAACAGTTTTTTAATTCTTCTTATGTTGCTGCTTTCCAGTTTCTAACAAAGCTCTGCTGTGACTTGTAACAGATAAAGAAACATCTCTCCTCGGCTCAGCCTCACCAACTTCGCCGCGTTCAACTATTTGCTACGGTCCGAGATCTTTGTAAGCAAGGACGGACAACTCCGATCGACTCCCCTCATCCTAGGGTACAAAGCGAAGCGAAAAGACTTCCAACCGGGGGCAACGCCATAACCCAGGGAGACAAACGTCTCAACCATATTGACGTTGCGTTTAAGGGTTTTTTTGGCACCGCATGACCTTCCACCTGTACCACACCCGAACCCCCAAGGTATCCCCCTTCTCGTCCAGCCACTCCAGCAAGCTCCCCTCGGACCAGAGGTTGAGGGTGAAAAGGTTGGTTCCTCCACCTCCTCGCTAGAAGAACAAATAGACAAGTTCCACTTCGGGGGGGAAGCTTCAAGGGCGAATCAAGTGGTAGAGGTCTCGGACGCTAAGGAAGAAGGTGATAGGCAGTCCAGTATCTGCCCATTTTTGATAATTGCCCTCCCGACAACTCCTTGGACGACGACATGGCAGATTTGAAACACCTGATGAAGAATAGGGGTCAAAAGGCCGAGCAGAAAGGCGCTGGGACCTTTCAACTAGTAGAGATCCTGCCTCCAGCGCCTCCAAGGCTCCTGAAGTCGGCTTGAAGCTCATGCCGAACCTACAGAAGAAAAGGCCCCTCGAGCCTGAAGAGAGGGAGGTGGGGGTGCCACCAAAAGTAAATAAGCAGCAGAAGACGGCGAGGGACTGAGGCAAAAGGGCTTCCTCCACTGAAAGCCGTGACGAGAACGTCGGGGCTGAGGTCCGCCGAGGAGTAGAACCTCCCATATGGTCCCCAAGGCTTGAGCTGGATGGCGCCTCCATTCCTTGGGATACATCCCTCAGGAATTACGATGGGGGAAGGCAGGATACGTTGCTGAGGCCCCTGCAGCAGCCACTCCTCCTCCCTCATGATATGGAGTCATACAGGCGTTTCAACCAGCAGGAGCTCTTCTTATCCCTTAAGAGGGATATGGCCATGGTAAATGAACTTGCTCTCTTAATTTGATTTCCATTTTAATTTGCTTTGCTTCCCTTCTTCACCTTGTGCTAAAAATGTTGTCATGCAGATTACTCAGCAGATTTACGTGGCTGAGGAATGGAACAAGAAGTCCTACCTTGAGGCCTAAGTAGCAGCCCAGTCTCAATCCAAGGCGGAGAAGGCTCTTGGCCAGCTGAAGGATGATTATGCTCACACATCCGAACAGCTTAAGGCCGTGACCCGGCAGAGGGACAACTGCAAGGCTGGCCTCCAAAACGCCGAGACCCAAGCTAAGGAGCAGCGCAAACAATTGCGTATGGCAGAGATCAACTTGGCGACCGAAAGGAAGCTAGTAAAGGGTTTCAAGGCTAAACTCCAGAAAGCCAGATAGGGCGCTCGAGCAGCCGAGCAGGAGGTTCAACTGGCCAAAGAGTCAGTTGAAGCTGAGAGAAAGGCGGCATATCAGTTGGGGTGGACGAGACTGGGAAGCTGCTTACAGAGCAATTTGCTTCGGTTGCTCTCGAGTATTGCGACGTAACCTGGCAGAAGGCACTGGACGCTACTGGGGTCCCTTCAGACTCTCCCTGAGGCTACCTGGGAGCATATACTATGAACCAGACATCCGAGAGCTCCCTAAGACTAACCCTCCTCCTGCTCCACAGCTTTTTGAGGCTACGGAGCAAAGCTTAGTCAGCCAAGCTTTTCCATCCGCCCTTGATGCACCTAGAGAGGCTAGTTAGACAGGTGATGAGGGCAAGCCAGCTAAACCAGCCAAAGACAAGGGTCAAGGGTTGGACGAAGAGAAGGCTCCTGCTGAGTCCCAGAGCCAACCCCAGAAGCTGCTGCTTGGGTAGGGCAGGCTGCTGATCTTGTTGTCCTTCCAGCCCAAAGTAGATGTATAGGGTTTTTGCTTTTTCTTTTCTCAAAATTTTTTTTTTTTTTTTTTGTAAGAGGTTGTAAGCTATTCTTTTTTGATTAATGAAGCAATTCCTCCTTCGTATTTATTTCCTTTGTCGTGTGTGATACAACCTACTACTATTATTAAGTCCTGTACTTTAACTTTATGGGGATGTGGGTGATCGTGGTCCTAATATCATGTTAACAACGCGCATGGCTAAGATTGGTATTAGAAAGGGACAGAATGTATGAAAACTATTGCTAAACAACAAAAATACAGGGGCCATAGTAAAAAGCTCCCCAAGCCTTTCTAACGTGCATAAAAGAATAAGAGGCAACGTAGGTTAGGGTTAATTTAAACATATTCAGGAAGCTGTGATAGTGTAAACTTACTCAAGTCACCTGTCCGAGGACTATAGGCATGATCAGAATTAAATTTAAACACTCAAAGGAATCGTAACAGAGTGCTAAACTAACCCATATCATCTGGTCCGAGGACTACAGGCATGAATGGATTTAAGTTTAAACACTTAAAGGAATCGTAACAGAGTGCTAACTAACCCATATCATCTGGTCCGAGGACTACAGGCATGAATAGATTTAAGTTTAAACACTTAAAGGAATCGTAACAGAGTGCTAACTAACCCATATCATCTGGTCTGAGGACTACAGGCATGAATGGATTTAAGTTTAAACACTCAAAGGAATCGTAACAGTTTGATATGCTGATTAAAAGAAATGTTTGATTAATAATAATACCTTTTGAGGTTGTTTACATTCCATGGGCGTGGTATCACAAGATTGTCCAGGTCTTCAAGGAAATATGCCCAATGCCAGCTCCTGAAGTAATACAATATGGCCCTTCCCAGTTAGGCCCTAATTTTCACAAGTTGGATTCTTGGCAGTGCCAACCACCTTTCTTAGTACCAAATCGCCAGGTTCCAGAGGTCTGAGCCTTACGTTGGCGTCGTAGCCCTGTCTAAGCTTTTGTTGGTAATGCGCTAATCAGACCATTGCGTTTTCCCTCCTTTCATCAATTAGGTCCAAGCTCTTTTCTAGCTGTTCATGGTTACCTGTCGGACTAAACGAGCTAGTTCTCAGCGTCAGGAATCCAGTTTCCAAAGGTATGACTGCTTCAGCCCCGTAGGTCATTGAAAAAGGGTCTTTCTTGTAGACCTGCGTGGAGTAGTTTTGTACGCTCACAAATTTCTTTGACACTTAGTAGAGAACAACATCGTCATCACCTTGTCCAACAGCTTCCTGGTAAGCAGTGACAGAAAAAATAAAGAAAATTGGTGGCCAAATAGGATATATTATTGTTGCATGTTCTACAAGCTTATTATTCTAACCAGAAGTTGTTGAACTCACCTTGGAGCACTCTCTAAATTCAGCAATTTCTTCTTCATCTAGATCTTTCCTTGTTTGGATTCTCACCTTTCTTTGCCGTTTTTCTTCAATCAATGAAAGATCTAGACGAACAAGAAATTGCTGAATTTAGAGAGTGCTCTAAGGTCATGAGTGTAACAAATTTTTGGTTAGAATAATAAGCTTGTAGAATATGCAACATTAATATATGTTTTGCCATTTATAACTTATGACTAAAGTAGATAAATTGTTCAAGTATTGGAAGCAAGGAGGAATTGCTTGAAATATTGATTAAATTACCAATTTTCCCAAAATTTATGGATTTTTTCTTCTTATATTATGTTAAATTAATTATTGTTCTAAAAGTTTAAGAATCTCTTTTTTTTTTTTGTTTTTTTGAAAATGTTAATGAATGCCTTAAGAGTATTAGTTTAGGAACTATTTTAAGAAACATTTTATAGGAAAATGATAAAGTAATTAATTTTTCTGATAGTTTATTTATTTATTTAATTTTCTATGAAAGTAATGCTAAAAAATTTCCTGAAATAGTTTATTAACAATTGTTCTAAGGGCAGCTGTTAACATGATATTTTTTTAGACTATATTAAATTATCGATTATTCTTAAAATTTAAGCTATTAAAAAATGATTAATTTAATCGTTTAACTATAATTCTATCAAATTCTATCAAATTTTGATAATTAAGTCTGTTGTTTATATTTGAAAACACAGCTCTCAATGTTAAACCGCACAGTATAACAGAAAATTGAAAAGAAGCAGCTACCTCCACCAACTACAAGAGCGAATTACAGAATGACACATGGCCACTAATATAACTGAACAATAAACTACAGCTATTTACATCAGAAACACTTGACGACTTGCAGCATAATCTCTTCTGAACATAAAACGGCAGAAGCTCTACTATAAGCGACTTGTCGTGAAATGTGAACAGAGCAAACCAACTACGACCAGTCGTTTAGATTGCAGCTATTCATTTAATAACACAAGAAATGTATATTGCTACAGTATTCACCATACCCTTTTTTTTTTTTTTTTTTTTTGAGTACACAAATAGAGGATTCTCAGGAGAAAAAAGAAAAATAAGAGAGAGAGAGAGAGAGAGAGAGTACATATATTTGATTGGTAGCAACCAGAAAATTTTACGTCAAAACTACATATTTGATTCAAAGTTCAAACGAAAGATTTTTCTTTTTCTATTTCTTTATTTTTATTTTTATTTTATGTGTCCAAGATATAGAGTGATAGATATTGTGATTAAAAGAGCAACAATGAATGGCTTCTTTTATTTACAGCTTTTGTGTGTGTTTGTTATTGTGTCTCAGATTTTGGATTTCCCATGTTTGTTTTCTTATTAAAAGCTGTATGATACTAGATCTCCCATTCGTTGCATTTGACATGTTTGTGGAAATGTGTGTGAGAATTATGTGACTTATTTTTGCATTTTTATAGAGTTTGTGGTGCTTCTCTAGGTATTTATATTCCATTTCCTAGACAATTCCCAATGCACACCCCGAAGGGACATGAACTATTGCTATTGTTGTGAGCTTAGGTAAGAATTGAAATCCATCATCCTTTTTATTTATTTCCCTTTCAGTTTTGTTTCCTCAGTACTTATTTGTTATTTGTACTCATGATTTCTGACACTAACCATTGATAAATTTATCAATGATATGGAAAGAGAGAAGCTAATCAGATTTAGCTCTAATTTAGCTTTTGAGGGCTATTAGTGTTATTGCATTATTTTGTAATTGTTGTATGCAAATACATCTTTTTTTGTTTTCCTTTATATGATTATTTTAGATACGAGTTTTTGCATATGTATAGACAGTGGATTGAAGGAACAAAGTTGGAAGAGAGAGATGGCTACGTTTTTCTGGTGATTTTCTATAATAGTAAGTTATTAACAAGCACTTTGCTATCTTGATATTCACACGCTTATAACCTTCATATTTCTCTATCATTCTCATTTTGTTATCTTTTATTTTCTTTGTGGTGACTTTCCATTTCTTCACCAGTTTTTATTTTTTATTTATTTTTACACAGTTGGCTTTGTCTAGGGCATCCTATTCTCTGGCTTTAGCCATTAGGAAAAAATCTAAAGAACCTAAGTTTATTTGTTTCAGCTTGAGACAAATAAAATCGGCTTATACCTTTAAGCAAAGTTTTTCTTTGCATCGAATTGGTTTGCAACTAGTACATACATAAAGATAAGCCAACAAAGAACAACACCAGCTCCAAGATTAAGTCCAACACACGACATAATTTTAAAACAATCACATAGAATACCCTCAAATTTACATACATAAAATCTGAAAATGATTTTTCGAGGAATAAGGAAACAACACCATAATTCATACAAGCATGATCCACTTATAATGAACACCTGTAAGTCAAAGCTAGTAATCTTTTCTGACTCATAGTAGAGAATAGGGTCCTCATCACTTTCTACAATACCTTGCATGCAAAACAGAGAAAAATTACAGATTATGAACTTCACGAAAATACTGTTTCTACTTCTTAGATAAGTTTATACAAAACCACACAATATAAATTCAAAGAGGATTTTGTCACACTTACCTTAGAGCACACATTAACTTCTTCTTCGCCTGGGTCTTTGGTTGTTGGGCATTGTCACCATTGCATTTTGTTCTCCTTCAATCAACCTTACCAGCCACTGTGGTTTTCCCATTTTAAACGTAACATATCCCATAGCTAATCCTACCACCAATCCACATCCATACCAAATCAACACAGCCTTCCAATCAAATCCATTTCCAAACATTGAATCATTATTGTCTTCTTGGAAATTTAATGCTGGTGGAGGTGGAGGCTCAACAGCACTACATTTCCATGACAGTGGAAATCCACACAATCCTGAGTTCCCATTATATGAGTCATTTTGAAATGTAGCAAATTTCTTACCTTGAGGTATGGATCCAGTAAGCTGGTTTTGCAGAAGGTTTAACATGGCCAAAAATGTTAGGCTTGTCAATTGCATGGGAATTTCCCCACTGAGTTTATTTGAAGAGAGATCTAACGATTCAAGTGCTAATAAATTTGCCAAAGATGATGGGATATGTCCAGTTAGGCTATTATGGGGAAGGTTGAGCAGTCGGAGAAATTTAAGCCTTCCAAGTTCTTCTGGAATCTCTCCTTGGAATTTGTTGCTTGATAAATCAATTGCTGTGAAGATGGTTAGGATTTTTAGTACTTCTATCTCCAATCCTTTTACTGTTACCACTACTGAATCTTGATAATAAGTTGCAGTTGGATATTCGTGAAGATAATATTCACCCAAATATTGTTGTTCAGGTTTATCTTCATCGATACTCCTCGTGCCTTTCGTGTTTTCAAAATAATTTCTTGGTAAAAGGCCAATGAACTCATTGTGGGAGAGGTCAAGAATTTGTAGTTTAGAGAAAAACATACCATCAGTTTTATGATTTCCAATTGGAACATGGAGTCTATTAGATCCCAAGACAAGAATCCTTAGATTCGATAGAGCTTCCAACCAAGAAGGGAATGAATCATTTATCCTATTATTTCCAAGGTCTAGAACTTCTAAACTTGTACAGCGAACCAAAGATTTTGGTAATAGCCCTTCAAATTGATTACCATCTAAGACAAGAGTTGTCAAGCTATAGCCCCATGAAAAAGTATCAGGGATGATGCTATGAAAATTATTCATCTGCAAATCCATCACTAAAAGAGAATAACTGAAGTTTCCTAAACATCGTGGAAGTGCCCCACCCAAATTGTTGTAAGATATGTCAAAGATTGTAAGGGAACTTACATTACAAATCATAGATGGGATACCCCCAGTCAATTTATTGTGTGATATAGAAAAAACTTTTGTATAAAATGGAGGAGCAAGAAGCTTTCCTTACAATAGATTGGCCTGAAGGTCAAGTAACCTTAGATTCTTCCATGCGAGTCTCTCTTACTTGATAAAAAAATTATAAGAAAGATTTAGGTATACCAAATTCTCCCCAATTTCAAACATCCTTTCCGGGACTTGACTGTAAATGCTATTATTAGATAGGTCTAAATTTTCTAATCTTTTTTACAGTTTTTGAAATTTGGGAATTTGGCTATGTTGCAAGAAACTAAGTTCAAAGATTGAAGAGCAGGGAAGGTATCATTAAATTTGCTTTTGTTGCTCAATAACTGATTGTTATATGAAAGATCAAGAGTTTGAAGTTCTTTGAGCTTTGTAGACTGATCAAATTCCACAATGCCACTCAAGTCATTTGATGAAATATCAAGCTCTATAAGATGAAATATCAAGCTCTATAAGATTCACAAGATTAGATATTGATTTTGGAATAGAACCATAAAGCATGTTATTTTCCAATCTAAGAATTTGTAAGGAATTGCTACTTTGGAATTCACCAATTTGACTAGTGAGTTGGTTATAAGACAAGTAAACTTTGGTGAGTCTTGTGAGGTTGGTCAAAAAATCAGGAATTCTACCTCTAAGGTTGTTGAATCTTAGGTCAATAAGATTGAGATCCTTTAGCTTTGAAAGTGATGGAATTTGACTGGTGAAGTATTTAGATCGGAGGAAAATTTTAGTAACTTTCGTGAGGTTCCCAATTGATGAGGGAATTGAACCTGCAAAATTGCAATTTTATGAGATTCAAACAATTTGCACAAACTATACATTGTAAATTGAAAGTGTTTATGGGATCTTTCCATTGAGATTGTTGTGTTCTAGACCCAAGTATGAAAGCATCTTGAGGTTTGAAAGTGATGATGGTATCTCACCACTAAAATGGTTTTTAGATAAATCCAAATAAGTGAGTTGTGTAAGGTTACTGAGTGATACAGGTATTGACGTAATCCCAAAGTCCTTAAGAATTTTAGATTGTCAATTGATTTCGGTAATTCTCCTGAGACATTAGTGTAAGAGAGATCCAAAAACCTTAAGGGACTTGTCAACTTTACCAATGGAAAAAACCCTCTGAGTTCAATATTAGACGTTAAAGTGAGTGTAAGTAGGTTTGGTAGGCGAAATATATCAACTAGTAAAATCCCTTGCAATTCATAGTTGAAGAGACTAAGGGTTGTCAATGAAGAAGAAAAATTCATCAAAGACCTAAAGCAGCGTTTGGATAACGCATTTCCAACATTTGTGTTTTCCCCTTAAAAAAAAAAAAAAAAAAAAACCCTTTTCGTGAAAAATCGTGAAGGTCAGGGTCTCATGCAATATTCACAGGACCCACAAACCTCTTTTTTCACACAAACTTTCATTAAAAATGGGTCTCACGGTACTATTCACATATTTAAAAATTATTTTATTATAGTGTTTTTAGTTTTCATCAAAAACCTAAGTGAAACAGAAGACATGTCAACCAAATCAAATGAAGTTCTCTTAGCATCTTCAAATTTTTAGCAAGCCTTCTAACAACAAATGTTTCGAGACTAACAAAATGATTTTGAGAAAGATCTAGTGAAGCCAATAGGGAGAGGTGCGATAAATGAAGTGGGACTTGGCCAAAAAACACACAACCTGGAAGGTTAAGATATCTCAACCTAGTAAATTGACCAAACCCAGATGAAATCAACGAAAGTTCAAAGTCATTGAAAGCAAGGTTGAGATGTTGTAAGTGAGAGAGAAGAAAGAGAGTACTATTTAAAGGGATGATGCCTTGAAGCCAGCTACAACTGAGGTCAAGGCCAATCAGGTTTTCCTTCACCCTATCACAAGTAACCCCATCCCATGAGCAGCAATCAGTGCCCTTTTTCCAAGACTCCATCTTTGGATAAGAATGCTGATAACCCAAAAGGTTACAATCATAAGAAGCAAATTCTGAAAAGGTAAATAATTGCTTAAAATGGAGTAATGCTAACTGCTGTTCTTGGGAGCACAGTGGTTTCAAAGTAGAGGCAATAGATGATGATGATGATGATGATGAAGTAAAAAGAGAATAGAAGAGCAGTAAGAGGTAGAAGTGTTGAGAGAGCCATATTAACCACCTCATAATTCCAAATGAGATCAGAGGCAAATATATTATGTCTTTAAAGCAGAGCTGGAAGGTGTGTATTTTATATGAAAGAGTGATGATAACTATCTCATAGTTGTACTTGTTATCTTCATTTTTTTTAAATTAATTTTTTAAAATTTTTATTTATCTTCTCAACAAAGCCATCATAGATTCTTTGATTTCTTAGGACAGGTTCGTTGATTTCTTATGGTCTATCATGACTTTGGCTAATGACTCAAGAAGCACTAATGTAATGGTACCTCTTCCGTTTTCCTTTCTTTCACAATCATTTTCAACAAAGCCATCGTAGTCTACACTTCAGATGATAGAATTCTAATGGGTGTCTCACAAACACTAACAATTTAAGTCTTAGTCTTTGTACTTGCATTTTAAGTCTACCCATTTACTTATTCCTTTTCCGTGACTAAGCTCCATTCATACCAGCCTCAATAACAATTTAGTAAAACTATAACTAGCTAAAACCTCAATATTTTCCTATTTAAGCTAACTTTGCTAAGAGTATTCATTTCAACATTTTGTGATAAATGGTTAAGACTGATGCAGAATGGTTTTGATTGAGTAGATCCCTGATTCCACCGAACGCATAATGGAAATGCAGTAAGACTAGATATCGTTCTGGATTAACAATAGCCTGGAAAACTCAGGGAAAGAAGTCTGGATTCTAGATTTTACTAGATATTTGAGAAGTTCTCAAAGAAAAATTTTATGCATGTAAATTTTTGTTGGCTTGTTAACCAATGCTCTTGTACACTTGTTAAGGAGGCTTTAAACGAATCCCACTTGTATAATTTTTTTTTTTTTGGGGGGGGGGGGGGGGGAGTGAATGCTTGTATTAGGAAGTGGTTGAAGTGACTTGAGTACTTATAAAAACGAAATCGATTGCAATTAAAAAATCAACCTTAATGAATGCACTAGGGCATTCATTAACTGGATCCATATGTTTTTTTATTTGATAATTCGATAGTTACAATGGGAGATAGAAAATTTAAACTCTGGATGTCTTTGTTGGAAACACTAAAAAAGCCAATTAAGCTACAAGACTCTTGGCCATAAGTTCCCATATTAGTCTTAAGAAATATTGCAAGTCAACTATTTTATGAGTTTAATTAATCAAAATATCAGATCTAACAAGAGCTATACTTTGGATTTGTCTACCTACTAACAATCCTTTAATGTGAATCATAAGTAAAATTTTGACTTAAAAAAATTCACAAACACCTAACAAATTAACATCATATAAAAAATTGTTACCAAAATGGTTACCAACAACATTGCTGGGTATTCACGTGAATGATTTGTCATTATTCAGATTGGTATCAAGCATTTGCATGTATGTGTGCATGTGTGTTGCTTATAAATTTTGCCACCCATGAAATTAAATCCCAGCTCTGCCATTGATCCTATGTCAAGTTCGTACGTACACTGATATTTTGATAAGTAAGATGTTACTTTATTGCGGTGTTGGCGTTTTAATCCATTAAAAACACTTTTAGTGCTTAGTGATTTTTTATTATTATTATTATAATCTTTTTTTTTTGTTGAGAAAAGTGCTTAGTGAATTCTGGTTGTTCGATAATATTTTTGTAATTTTGTTACATGCAGGCTTTATAAACACTAATAGCAGATCTGCACAATGCTCCAAAAAAAATTTGATGATTTTTTTTTTCTTTTAAGTAAAAAAATTAAAATAGTATATGAGATTTATAAGTTTTAGTCTCAATCCCTTCTTAAAATAAAGTGATTATTTTCTAATAAAATATAGTCAATACAATATATTAGATTTTGTGAATTAAGCTATCTATATATTTGTTATTAGAAAATGTTTTAAATTTTGTATATTTAAAAAAAAAAAACTTAATACATTTTACATTCAATTATTATATAATGCGAGGTATTTTGTAAATAAATTAATGTGTGGTTGGATTTTTTCTAGTACTCCTTACAAACAGTTCATCCTCTATATGTTTTGAGTGGCTAAAGGAGGAAGCATGTATAAGCAAATCCATAACTTAATATTAGAAAAAAAAAAAAATACAAAACTTTAATAACATAAGAAAAATATAATTTTATCAAGATACTTATTGATATTATGCTGAAAATTTGACATAATTGTCAATTAAACAGCTCCCCTTTCAACATACACCTCTCCTCCCAAAGCATCATCAAAGAGGACAAAATGGACAATGGTGAACTGAATGGACCGAAGTGGACTAGTGTGAACTGAAATGGACCAAAATGGACTAAAATAGATTGAAATAGACCAATGTGGACCAAATTGGTCAGAAGTGGACCAAATTGGATGGACTGAAGTGGACCGGATGGACTGAAGTGGATTGAAATAAAACGAATGAACAGAATGGATTGAAGTGGACCGAAATGAATTGAATGGACCGAAATGCTATGTTGATGTGGTCCAACATGAGCATAACAATAATAAATATTATGCTTAAGCATTTAGGTATTATATAAACTAGCCACAAACTCGCGCGTTGCGCGTGATAATTATTTTTATGGTGGTTTTATTAAAAATTTTTGTACAATTTAAACTAATTTAATAATGAGTAATGTATTTTGTAATTATATTTTTATTTATTATAGGAACAATCATAAATGTAATATAAGAAGAATCCAAACACCTAAAAAATGTAAACTAAAAAAAATTAATAAAACTTAATAATGATTAATTGAACTAATATTTGGATAAATTTTGTATTTGATAATCTATTAAGGTTATTTTTTTTGTAGAAATTATAATTTCAGCCACCCAAAACATATTATCAAATAAACAATTATTAGCAAAATCTAAGAATTAAATTTCTTTGCATGTATTGTTATAAAATAATAATAATAAAAATAAAATTGCAAAAGTTAAAATTTGTCACCGATTATTTTCGTTTGGCTAACCTTTGCTTTTCTTTAAATGAATGGCATTATAGAGTACTTCTAATATAACTATTAAGAGTACTTTGTCCATCACAAAGGATTAGAAAATAAACAAAAATTAGTAAAGTCTCATAGTTTATCATCTAAATTGAGCATTATAAAAAATCATGTTATGTAACAGAATAAATACCAAATTATCCAAATCATGCTATGTAATAGAATAATATTATATTTTTATATGTTATATTTAATTCTTTAGAATGCAATAGGATAACATTTAACAATCAAAGAGAATAAAAAAAAAAAATAACAAAAATAACAAAAATTTAAAAAACAAAACTAAATCACATTAACCCAAAATAGAGTTTTAAAGAATATAAAAAATTATCAACCTAAAGTAGAGATGCAAGAAAAAAAAATTCACCAAAAAATTTATAGAGAGAGAGAGAGAGAACTATTTTTTTTGTGAGGGAAAACTATGCATAGAATAAAAGAGATAGTGACAAATTTATAGTAAGAAGGTGTGAATAAGAAGAGACAAAAATAAAGGAAGATGAAGCGAAAGAGGAAGAATGATATTAATGTAGAGGGTAGTGGGGGGATGAAAAGGTAAGAGAGGGAGAAAGACTGAGGAAGTAGTGGGGAGATGAAATGGTAAGGGAGAGAGAAAGGTTGGAGAAGTGTAAATATTAAAAAAAATAAATGTTGAAAATAATTATAGGAAATTGGAAAAAAAAAAAAAAACCCTAAAGCTTGAAAGGCTTCAAAGTTTTTTTTTTTTATTTATTTATTTTATTTTTATTTTTTAAAACTGAAAATGTAACACCCCGACCCAATTTTATAATAAACTATGTATTTAAGTGATTAATTATTGTTTTAAGCCACTTTCAAGAGTATTTAATAAATATATTATTTTATAATACTTTTGAATAAGAACTGTAGAGATTATAAATAATTGAATGCTTAATTTTATTATGTATATATATATATATATATATACTAAGTATAAGAATGTACAAAACTTTATTAAGTGGTTGAGTTATGATATATATATATATATATATATATGGTTGTAGGTGTTTTAATGAAGCATGATACATGGATAGTATAGTAGAAATTCAACTCACATGCAACCAATGAGAATTCAAAACAAATAATGCTAAGCATCATGCATGTTGACAAATCAAAAGGCCAAGACTTGGCCGGCCATGCAATCACCAAGTGCCACCTTATTCATTCTTTGACTTTCTCAAGCAAATAGAACATCCAAGAGGTAATTCCTCTCTAATTTCCACGGGTACACACACACAAAAATCAGAAAAGTCACACACCTTGCCCATTTTCTCTTAAGGAAAGAGCTAGGAAGCTCCCCTTAAGCCTTTCTCTCTAACACACGTATCTCCCACCCCAAAAGTCCACACTCTTTATCCTCTTTGGCTGCTCAAAAGTCTTCTCCTTATCTTTCTTTTGCTGAACCAGAAAGTTCAGCACTCTTTCTCTTCTCCTTCATCTTTATTCTGGTTTCTTTCTTCTTCCCCTCTCACACGGCTGTAACTCTCTTTCACCCTCTCAACAAAAATCATAGACAACTTTCTCTATGAAGAAATTAAGAGCCTAAACCCTAAGGTTTCATCTTCAAAGTATGTAGGTAAGTAATCAAAACTTCATTTGATTTTGGGTATGTTGATAGTATAATTGTTTTGTTATTTCTATTTCTTATCCTCTGTTCTGTTTTGTGAGACTGAACTTGTGATTCTGTTTTTTTTGTAAGTTTAAAAAGTGATGGTGTTATGAGCTATTGGATGCTTATTAGGGTTTTTAAATATGTATGGTATAGGTATAAAAATACCCATATGAAATGATGGCCTATTGCTATTTGTTAATGATTTTAGAAAGAACATGCACTGAAGCTATCCCTGTGACAGGTTTGATGTTTGCCAAAAGAAAATTCTGTATTAAATTGTATATAGTGAATTTGGATGCTAGGGTTATTTTCTATGAAAGCTAAGACATATACGGTTGTTATGGAATTGGTCTCACAGTATTTGGATGAGTAGAAAAATAATGGTTTAATTTTTAAGTTGCAAGAAATTTTGTCAGGACAGATTTGAGTATTCTGTCTTCCGTGATTTTTAGTAAATCATGGGTTTATGCTTTGATTCCGAAATTTTATGGTACATACGGGACATATAGAGGAGTGGTTCTGTAAAATTTCGTGACAATTTGATGTGTGTGGACAGCCCATTTGTATTTTACAAATGGGGCATATGCAGCTGGAATAGAACAGTGAACAGTAAGGGACATGCTTAACTTTGAGGATTTAATTCTATAGCTAGGTTGAACGTTTTGAGCTATAATCTAATATGCTTATCTCTTGGTATGTCTCGATCATAGATTAATTTTGTGTAACTTGTTTTGAGGTTTAGTACTCAAATGAAGGGTTCTAAACCATGTGACGGCTGTATTTATGAAGCTGTTTTGTCCGACGTGTTGTATGTTACCATATGAATGTATATAGTTACATGACCATGCTTAAAGGATTCTATGTTATGCATGCATTATTGTCCTAAGCTCAAAGTACCTTTTTTAAAATGAAGGTAGCTCTTCTAGAGATATGCTATTAATGTGAAAATGTTGGTTTCTCTATGGTTGGTGCATAATGATGTTTGATGAATGTATTTTTGTTTGTGGGAACCTCTTTGAGGTGGGATTAGGATTTCTTTGATTATTAAGAAATAGACTTTGAGATGAATGTGTAAGTTATGTTAAG
>NW_027069651.1:384799-391006 GCF_002906115.3 Quercus suber | reverse complement strand
TTTACTGAGCTGTGTAGCTCACCCCTTCCACTCTTTCAGTTAGCAGGTTTTTAATTTGGAGCAGAGGGAGCCTTAGTCAAGTTTTGGAAGGAGCTGGTTTTAGTTTATATGTATAGATCCTAAAGTAGTATTTGATGTTTAGTTTTGCAGTATTGTGAATTTTAGGATCTAGTGAAAGTTGTACCTCAAGGTATTAAAAGATGTATTATGTGAAAGTATGAAATTTGAAAGACTGGTGAATTATGTTATTCTTTGAGTTCAGTATAGATGCTCTGAATGTCAAGTGAAAAATTATACCATTTAAGTAAAGAAACAAGGATTTAAATAAAGAGAGAAGCTTTTGTAAAAGCTTTTGTGAAAGTCTCATTAAAAGTTAAGTTGGTTCTTGTTAATATCAGGTTTAAACTTGATATTAGCATGCTGGTCATGGTCACAAATCCGAGTATCGGGTTTGGGGCGTGACAGAAAAGACTCACACAAAACCCTAAAGCTGAACTGAAAAGGATTTGAGTTGGGCTTGATAGTAGAATTAAATAAATAAGAGGTGAGCTGGATTAATTACATAGATTTATTATAGGGTGATAGTGGTAGTAAATAAATAAGTAGTAGGCTAGATTTATTATAGAGTGATAGTTGAAGTAAATAAATAAGTAGTGAGTTGCATTTATAGGGTTGAAAATTGTAAAAACCATTTTAAAATTATAGGACAAATTATATTTTTTTAAAATGACGCGACAGTTGATGTGGCAAAACATGAAGGCAGCAGCATTAAACGCTACGATTCAGCTTTTAGTAATACTAGTCGTAGACCCGCGCGTTGCGCGTGATTATTTTTTATGGTGATCTCATCATTATTATTATTTTGTAATTTGAACTAATTTAATGAAAAGTAATGTATTTCATAATCATATTTATCACAAAATAATTTTTTATTATTGTAGAATTGTTTTATTTAAAATTTGAAACCTTAATTCTACTATAGATGGTTGACTAATTTTTACATCTCTAAGTCAATTAAACACGTTTTGCATACTACAGGTAAACCTTCTTTTCCATAAGGGTTGAAATAATGTGCGTAATATTTTTTTCTATGGAAGTTAAAAAGAATAAAATTCACCTTGTCTTGATGTTTTCTAAAAATTAAATTTGGAGATTCTCTTTCAATAATTGTGAAAATTCCAAGCAATAATTCAGAAAGTAATACATGTTACATGTTCATACTTCGATTGTGTAATTGTATGATTGATGGGTTGTAATTTATAAGTTGAATATGGTGACGTATATCCAAAAGGGCCTAACTATGTTGTTTAGGATATTGAATATAGTGTTGTGTGTGATTTATAGAGTAGCGATGGTTGTAGTAATTAAAAATTGGTTTTTCATTGTCTTTTAAGTTAATAAAATTCTTACGTATACTTTTTTTTTTCAAAAAACATTTACATATTTTTTTAACGTGAATCTTTACATATACCTTAATAAGTAAACCCTAAACATTTCATTTTCTTAGATGCATAAAAAAAGACATCTATTCCATAATAATAGTGGCTAATTAGTTTTTTCATGTTTTCATTTATAACGTTTCTTATTATTATCATATTTTACTGGCGGTTGATTTTTATAATAGAGGCATTAAATGAGAGTTAAATTCTTAGAACCTTTCATTAGATTTTAAAAGTCATGGTGTGTGAAGAATATAAGCATTTAAGGACTTTTTATTTATTTATAAATAATGTTAAATGAAATGTCAAAAAAAAAAAAGATTTTGAAAATTTTCACCTTTATTTCTTATATATTTCTATTATTACTGAAGAACGTTTTCCATTTAGTTTTGATAATAAATATGATTTTCTAGATTAGAGTTTGATTAGTATCAGGTTTAAATTTTGTATGATTTTATTTAATTGTTGATTATATGATTTAATTAAGTGAATTTAATGATTTATTTATTTGCATTGTAAAGTTTATAATAACATTCTTAAGGTCATCTTTAATTAATTTTTTACTCCTTTAGCCATTGGTCTCTTTGTTTTCCAATTAACGGTTACTAATTAATTTATTTAATTGACGTTTGATTTCTTTTACTAATCTCTTTCTCTCCCTCTTTGTTAACATCCTATTGTTTTCCCAAATTTGATGATAATTCTCATGTACTAAATATGCATATTGTAATGTTTATTTTTATTTTTATTTTATTTCATTTTGCTGTCATGAAGTTAGTACATCCATAACTATTAGTTTATTATTTTATAATATGCTTGATTTGATATTATTATTATTATTATTATAAATTTAGTGTTTCTAAAATAGCATGTGTTTTGTATTCTCCTTTTCTATTAATACACTGTAACGTTTTATGGGAATACTTTATAAGAAAATTGTTTATTCCTTTTTTTTTTTTTTTTTTAAATTGAGTGTTTCTAAATTGATATTTGTTTTGTATTTCATTTTTCCATTGATGCATTGTAACATTTCTTGGGAAGACTTTATAAGAACAATTTTTATTTATTGAATTAAATATTATATGTTTAATTTAAAAAAAAAAATGAGACAACATATAAATAATTATGATATGGAGGATGTTGCTAAATTTAAATGTTGAATAAAATAAGATGAGAATAAAATAATAAAAATGAAATGTATAGCAATAAACACCATATTATTTTAGTTATGCTATGTAATAAAATAATATTATATTTTTATTATATTATCTTTATAATGCAATAATATAACATTTAACCACCAATGAGAATAAAAAAGATAACAACATAAAAATATAAAACTAAATCGTATCAAGCTGGATTACCTGTCAATTCCAATTTTAACAAATTAAATGACTTCTAGTAGTCTAAAACTGATTTCTGCGGTGCATTTGGTGGAGCTTTCAATACTGCATCAGTATGTTTTGATGGTCAACCTGTTACACTAAAATTAAAAAAAATATATATATACCAACAATTGAAGGAAAAAAAATATATATATATATATATATTACACAGAGAGAGAGAGGGGGGGGGGGGCTTTTGTGTGTGGAAAAATAGAAATTATACAAGAATAAGAGGGAGAGTGACAATTTTTATAGCATATGAGGATAAGATAAGAAGAGTCAAAAATAAGGAAGATAAAAATATGAATAATTAAATTTAAGAGCAATGGAGATATGAAAAGTTGAAGAAAGTTAAGATAGAGAGTAGTGGGGATATGAAAAGTTAAAATGGAATTGAAAATTTAATAATAAATAAGAATAATTAAAAATAGGATAAATTAAATGATATTTTGATTGTAATATAATAGAGTTTTTAATTCACTTTAATGTTAAAAAATTTATAAAAAATTGATAATGACATGGCTGCTGACATGGCTCAATAGGAGCGTTGCAACATTAAATGCTACGCTTCAGCTTTTAGTAATATATAGATATAGATATAGATGAATTGCAAATCTTGTACACATAAGTATATGTAGGCTACACAGAGAAATACATAGTCTCTTGCGAGAGTCCTCTCTCTCCCAAGCAAATAGTCAAAGAAATTGTGGGGTACCTTAATGAAGTAAAAATACACAAATGATATTTAATGCTCATGACACCTTTCTTGTTACTAGAAGGGCTAGAAAAACTAATGCAGCCTACATTAATTTTATTTCAAATGTTAGTTGTGGCTTTGGCATTATAGCTCAAATCGCTACAACTCACTTCAATTTCAATGAATGCACCATGAGATGTCACCCAAGTGTTCCATACATAATAGCCTAGATTGGTTGTAAAAATAACTTGAAGGAAGACTTTGGAAGGTAAGAGGTTGTTTTGCTTCACCACTCTCTAGTCTAACCAAAAACCCTAAAAAGTTAAATCGTGGAAGGGCATCCTAACGATAAATTAGGATACTTACAGCTGTAGAAACATCAAAGCCATACTAAAGACAATAAAACCTGTGGGCAGATCACCAAATGCCACATTGTTGAAAAGGTAAAATGGATGATGATTTGTATAAATGTCTAAAATGTTGCTTAAAACAAACCACTTCCTGGTAAGAGCCTTAATCAATATTGTCAACCAGGAATGGATTTACGAACACAAAGTTAATGGAAGTTACAGATAAGGAAGTTACAGATAAGAAATATCAAGACTACGCTAAGAACATATGTAATATGGAATCTTAGTTATTAATAGATTTCAATTTCACGGAGGACTTTTTTTGTATTGTAAGAGACAAATAATCAAACACATAGAAGGCATAAACAATGCACACAAGATTTAAGAGGTTCAATACTAGTGTATGTTTGGAAGTTTGAGAGAAAGGAGAGTAAAGAGTAAGGGGGAAAGTAGAAGAGAGGAGATGGGAGAGGAATGGTTACCCTTAATTAGATATTTTAAATTTTTTGTGGGAGATATTTTAAAAATTAAGAAAAAGGAGAACAAATGATCATCTAGTGTATTAAATTATTTTTTTTTTAATTTTTTTTTCATGAGAGAGTTTCAACCTATGGTGTCCGCTCTTGATGATAGCTCTTTATCATCAAACCAAGACATCAATCAGTTTTTGGTGTATGTGAAGATTGAACTCCAGATCTCTTATTCAACCATCAGAAACTTTACCAGTTGAGTTAATTGGAACCCACAATTGTATTAAAAATTAAATAGGTGAGGAGAGCAGAGAAGAGAATAGTCATATAAATTGATATCTTTTATTAATTCATCATAGGTGTTAAAATTGGCAATAAATTTTTTAAATATATGGAATCCCTCCCCTCTTTTCCAAATTCTTCCTATTTAAAAAATTAAAATAAGAGTACCTCGTAAGAACCCCCCCCCTCCCCCCCCCCCAATTTAAAAATTCCCCAATAAGATTTATTAAACCCTAAATATTTCATTTTTTTTCTACTCCCCTCCATCCAAAACCAATATAAGTCTTACATAGACAAGTCGTGTTTGGAAGGATCCACTATAATCAACAAGTTACATTGATCTTTTACTCAAGTTTTATCACACAACTTGAGCTTAGACTACAAATTAAGAAAAATACAAGTTTACCTCATTGACCTCCACAAAAAACTAACTTCACCACAATAAAATCTTTCAAACAACACATTAAGAAATAATTCCAAATACCTTTAAAATACTTGCTTTAATAGGTTTCAATGGCCATGGTAGGAGAAAGAAAAGCTCATACTCTAACGATAATCTCTCACACTTTGTGTGCTCTACCTTCTATATGTGGCTGGAAGTTCCAACATCAGATTATACTGGCCTTGAGAATTTGGGCAAAGAAGAGGTAAATAAGCCTTCATGGGTCTTGGAAGTTTCTACAGAGTAGGTCTTTTTCTTTTCTTTTTTGTGGGGGGTGGGGGAGGTGGCAGCTGACAAAACTTCGACCTTCCTTGAATAAGGGTGTGTTTTCCACTTTTCCATGCCTGATCAAGGACCAAATCTAATTTCCATGTCTAAACCCTTTTCATTTTGAATTTTATTGTTTTTATGATTATGATTTGAAATATTCCATTTTTTTTTTCTTTTGATATAAAATCAATTATTCATTGATACAAAGAAAATATTAGAAGCCAGCGTAAGACTATCCCAGAACTGAATTCCAACATGCCACAACAATCTATAAAAAAAAACAAAACATGGAATTCCGGTAAATATATATATGTTCATCATATATGAGCACGATTATTCTATGAAGAAGTAAACAACATCTATGCATACAAATTATTGTGCAACTTCTAAGACAAGCATATATAAAACAATAGTACAATAATATTCTAGAGAAGTTTTTTTCAAAACACATCAACCACCCCTTAATTGCTTTAATTTCATCATCCTCTTGATGTTAAATATTACCCCCTTCTCTTCTTTAGATACGATTCTCTTTAACCAAGCTTACAAGCCATTGAAGTTTTCTAGACTTGGAAACAAGATATCCCAACCAAGCTTACAGCCATTGAGGTTTTCTAGACTTGGAAACAAGATATCCCATAGCTATCCCATACACAAATCCACATCCATACCCCATCATCACAGCCTTCCAACCAAATCCACTTGAAAACTTTAAATCATGTCCTTTTCAGATGGTGGTGTGGCTCAACAATCATACATTTCTTCGACAATGGAAATCCACACAATCCTTTGTTCCCAATGTATGAGTTTGTTTTGAAAAGTATTAAATTGTAGACCTTGAGGTATGGGTCCTATAAGTTTGTTTTTGTGAA